>NC_142203.1:13000091-13283091 GCF_049639895.1 Pseudopodoces humilis
CGGAAGGAAGGAAGGAAGGAAGGAAGTGGCGGAAGGAAGGAAGGAAGTGGCGGAAGGAAGGAAGGAAGTGGCGGAAGGAAGGAAGGAAGGAAGTGGCGGAAGGAAGGAAGGAAGTGGCGGAAGGAAGGAAGGAAGGAAGGAAGGAAGGAAGGAAGGAAGGAAGGAAGGAAGGAAGGAAGGAAGGAAGGAAGGAAAGCAGGAAGGTAAAGGAAGGAAGGAAGGAAGGAAGGAAGGAAGGAAGGAAGGAAGGAAGGAAGGAAGGAAGGAAGGAAGGAAGGAAGGAAGGAAGGAAGGAAGGAAGGAAGGAAGGAAGGAAGGAAGGAAGGAAGGAAGGAAGGAAGGAAGGAAGGAAGGAAGGAAGGAAGGAAGGAAGGAAGGAAGGAAGGAAGGAAGTGGCGGAAGGAAGGAAGGAAGTGGCGGAAGGAAGGAAGGAAGGAAGGAAGGAAGGAAGGAAGGAAGGAAGGAAGGAAGGAAGGAAGGAAGGAAGGAAGGAAGGAAGGAAGGAAGGAAGGAAGGAAGGAAGGAAGGAAGGAAGGAAGGAAGGAAGGAAGGAAGGAAGGAAGGAAGGAGGGAAGGAAGGAAGGAAGGAAGGAAGGAAGGAAGGAAGGAAGGAAGGAAGGAAGGAAGGAAGGAAGGAAGGAAGGAAGGAAGGAAGGAAGGAAGGAAGGAAGGAAGGAAGGAAGGAAGGAAGGAAGGAATGCCATCAAAAAGTAAAACAGAGTCGTTCAGATTGTAAAGCATGACTGCCCCATAAGGATGGGATTTCTTATTTACTTTTTCAACAATTCTGTCTTGATCTCTACAATCCATGGCTGTAGCCAAAACATTTAATAGTGAGAGATGGAAAATAAAATTCGCTGTTGCCCTTTAATGTCTTCCCACAGTTTCATGAGTGAATTCATAAGAAGATTAAGACCAGAGAGATCTCCCCTCCAATGAGGCTTTTGAATATTTGTTCTTGAAGCTTTGACAAAAGATGAGCAGTTTTAGTTAGAAACTTGTGGTTAGGCTGACTCTCAAAAAAATGTGATTTTTAAGTTCATGAGAAGATACTGTGTGTTTTAAAATCTGTTTTAAGGCTTCTTCCCATATTCTGGTAACATCCAGTCAATACCCAGCATCTACAGGTATTGCCTGTCATTGTATCTAATTTTCACTGAAGATAAAGGAAAAAGTTCCCCCTCTAGAATTCTTGGGTCAGAAAATTCTGCAACTAAAGCAACTCTGGTGAAAATTAATTGATCTTGCAGAACTACGCATTTCATCTCTTGGCATCTTATAAATGTCACCCTGGCAATATGATTAGAACAGAGGAATTCATAATCCTAACTTATTATGTTATTATGAGACATGAACTGCAAATTTAGTACATCTGGTCTTATTCTGTGCTCATAGTTATTGAACAGAACAAATGTTTTTTCATTTCTCTGAAGGCTTTGTATAGACCTAAGTACTAAAGCTATCTGTTTAGCTTTTCCAACTGCACTAAAACCAGAGCTCTCAGACAGCGTGGAACTGATTTCTCCAATCCCTCCAAAGCCAAAGTAAGACCTGGTTACTCTGCAAGGAAGTGGCAGTGATATTCTGAAGACTCCATCTCAGCTGATAGCTGAATAGAGGCCTAAGGGCTTAGGACTGTGGAAGCCCAAAAGCCTGTGATCACAATCCCAATAACCCAATCATGAAAAGGAGACAGCAAGTAGTGCCTCCCAAGACTGGAGTGAGGGAAGGCCTCTTCCTCATAGGTCTTTGCAGGCTTATGTTAGTGTTTGTTCCCCTATTGGTTTATGTAGTTGATGCCACTCAGTTAAGCCCCCATTCACCATTTATGTACATCCCCCAGAATGTTCTCTTTTCCCTGTTTCCCCACTGGCCTCAGTTTGGTGCATTGCTCCACCCCCGTTATCCTATTGGTCCTCCCTGTCCCTAACCCCTCCTATGCACCACTTTTATCTGTTCCCATCAGACCCCGACCCTCTGATCCACCCCCCTGTACCCATATATAATCTTGGACCCTCCACACAGTTTTGTCTTTGTCCCTGGAACCCTTCAGTGCTTTGGACCAAATAAATCCTCACTGGAACTCTGGACAAGGACACTTCCCATCTCTTCACCCATCTGCAAGCTATCTGTGGCATGTTTGTGACTGTGTGCGAATGTGTTCATGACCTTCTTTGAAGGTAGCATCACCTTACCACCTAGAAATGATGCTACACAGCTGGATCAGATAATGGGCTGGATTTATAGGTATATATGTATATAGGACTGTCCAGGCACACAGAATTTACCTCTAATCACAAGGCAAACAGTTGGTCCTGTCAGGGTGTCAAGCAAGCACTACAAACTATCATCAGTAACTAAGCCGAACAGATAATTAGAACAAGTTAACTCACTTACGGCCAAATGCAATACAATCCCACCTCTGTGCAGTGATATTTACAGGATTGAGACTAGAGGCTTAAATCTATACAGGCACTGTGTTCCTTTTACTGGCAGATTAGTAAATTAACCAATATTTTTACAAGCATTTCAAGTTACCTGACTTCCCTAAAGTTCCTAGTCCCAGAGCTCTTATGTGAATTTCTAATCTGGTGTGATTTATTCCCATAATGATGCTGCCTTCCATGAACACAAAGAAATCCTTCTTCTTTGTAAGTAGGTGTATATTTTTACCGTATTGCATTGCACCTGTCTGGAAATGCTATGGCTGTATGGATTTTTCTATGTTTTTATTCACTGCTGAAAGAGCTTACTGTTAAATGTCAGTATACATGAAAACCGTCATATCAAGACACATCCCCAGCAGAGAAAAGTCCAGTTCCTCTACACACCATGTCCTGACGTCCTCAACAGCTTTCTAGAAGAATTGGTGGAAGCCTCAGGTGAATCACTGAGAAATTCTCCTGAGAGCTTAACAGCTGTGTTTGAACTGTCATTGAGTTTCAGCACTACTGCACAAATCCCTGTCTTCCTTTCCCTTCCTTTTGCAAGCACACAAGGTCCTCTTTTTTTCCTATATTTTTTATTGTTTTTCTTGAAAATAGAAATCCAAGGTTTGATCTTTTCTGTGGTGGTGTATAACACACAGTCTCATGCTCAGGATACAGTAGCTTCACTGGAATTGGGAATTTTTTGTATCACAGAAACTTTAAAAATTAAGTGAGAAATCAAACAAACTGATTAAAGCACTGGAACAGAGATTTTTTGTTGTAATGCAATTAGGAAAAATGGTATGACCCAAAAAATGTACCCCCAAAAATGTAGAATTTTAAGTTTCTTTCCCTTATCTTTTTCTCCCCAGTTCTCCTTATTGGTTGTGTAAGTGTAACCCACCCTTTCCCCTGCCTTCAAAAGAAGAGGTTTATCTATACCTCTTGCTCTTTCCCTCCTGCTACCTCACTCTGTAGGGTCCCAAGAAATAAAGCTGTAACTGCCATCTCAGCAAAGGGAAAGAGCCTTGTTTTTAGGTTCTTTGATAAGCTAAACTATCTTCCCTGTCTCCCTGGCTGCTGCTGGGCGGACAGTGGTAACAGAGAGACAGGAGACTTTAGAAATTATAGCAGGTGGCGTCCCTGGGTGGGCTAGACCCCCAAAAAGCGGCTGGAAACATACGTGTGTATTTCACAAGCCTGGGCACATCAACTACCTTGAAAAGCTAAACAAATATAGTTTACAAGGAATGAATTGGTAGCTTTCTCAAGCCCAGAGAAAGTCGATTCACAAAGGTTTTTACTGCTCAGCAACGTAAGAGTGGTGAGTCAGACTGGCCGGCACAGCTTATCTTACCCCAGTGTGTGGGGGGGGTAGCAAGGTGAGAGAAAAAGAATAATAAAAGCCTGCCTCTGCACCGCTTTTTTGCTTTTACAGTAATACAAGATAAAAACGAGTTGTGAAAATGCAATTTTAATAACAGGAATGGGATCAACAATATCTATACCCCAACCAAATTTAGAATCCAAATTGCAAGAATTTTTAAGTACTATTAAAATTAAGATCTCTAGAAAAAAGTTAAAATGTTTCACATCATGGTTTTCTCATAACATTCCACAGCTTGATTTGTCAGAAGTAAATTCTATCTCTGCATGGGATCAAATTGGCAACATTCTAACTCTAAAAATAGAGGATGGAGACAAAAATGCTTCAAAATATCTTCCAGTTTTTCTTATAATTCAAAAAGAATTGATTAACAGAGAAAAAGATATAAAAGTCTTTTATAAATAAAATATAAATATAAAATACCAGTCATTGCAGCTTTCATCAGTATCTCATACCTTTCCCCATACCTTCTGCTCCTGTGCTGAAAAAGATACACAGAACTAATCCAGAAACTCAAGAAATGCACTGTAATAATGCCATTTCTGGATCCATGTGTCTCATTCAGCCCCTCAGTTCTAATAGTGTTGCAAAAACTATCAGAGACTCTACCCTATACCCCAATATTCCGACCATTAAATCCCCGTACCTCCACGTGCCTGGAGTCCAAAATGGAGTTGGCCGTGTGCTAGATACCCACGTGGACAAACCCCCTTCCTATCTCCCTCCCCCTTCCCATGACTCTTTCCATCCACCCCACTCCGCTCAGTTCCCTTACTCTTCCCATAACCCCTCCCCTCCCTCACACATTTCCCTCCCTCCTACTATAACCGGATCAAGCATGACATCATCTTGCAATCCCGCCTCCAAATGTTGCAATCTTTCTCTCCACGCCCCTGCCTCTTGTCTCCATGGGGAGGGGAGGAGTGAGAGGAGTGGCCCTGCCCCCTGCTCCCGTGGGGGGGGTGGGGAAGGGGTGTCCTGGCCCTGCTCCCCGGGGTAAGGGGGGGAGATGTGTCCCTGTGCAGCCCTTGTGGGGCTGTGGGTGGAACCCTCTGCCCATCCGGGGTTGAGGTGAGGCCCCCCTGGGCCCACTGGGGATGCAGATAAGGCCCTTCACTGACCTGGGGGTGAGACAAAGCCCCCATTGCCCGGTAAAGGCAGGGCTGGGCAGGGAAACCCCAGAGATACAGGCTCTGGGGAAGATAAGGATATGCCTACAGCTTCACCTGTGATATTTACTGGTAAAAAAAGAACTAATAGACAATATCAGCCTTTCTCTTACCATGATATCAGCGAGATATGTAAAATACAACATGAATTTGGCAAAAATAGTAAAATATTAAAAAGAATTATTAAAGCTACTTTAAAATCTCTGGAGTTAGTTCCTGCTGAAATCAAAGATTTCTTCAGGTGCCTCCTAACACCCACTGAATTTGATTTTTGGGAAAGTTCATGGAAAAGGTCATTAAAAGACCTCTTGGATGAACTCAAGCAAAGCATACTGAATGCAAAAGATGCAGAAAATAATGAGATTACTTTTGAACATCTTTGTGGGGAAGAGAGGTGGGTTAAGCCAGAAGATCAGGCTTAAGTGCTAACAAAACCTATTTTAGATAAAATCTGTGAAGTAGCAGAAAAAGCTTACAATAAAATACCTACACTCAAAACCCAAGTCAGTTATGTTAATATTAATCAACTCCCATCCGAGAGTTTCTTGCAGTTTATAGACTGCCTCAGACTGCAGATACAACAGCAAGTACAAGAGCCAGCAGCACAAGCAGAATTGATTAAAGAAATGGCACAAAGAAATGCCAATGAGGCCTGCCGTAAAGTGATTTTAAATCTGCCCATCTGATAGCAAAAGGCCTTAAAATCTTAGAAAATTCGGGGACTTAGAAAGTTAGGTTTGGAAAGCCCTGGGAAAAGCAGGCCCTGGAAATGTTAGGCCTTGTGTTTGCTAAAGACCAGGTCAAGCTGCACCTGTGTAGTCAGTATATGATAAATGATACAATTGTTAGATGTGATTAGATATAATTATTGTTTAGAGAACATGGGGAACCATGTTAGGGGGCTAAGGGAGGGATCACGAGAAATTCATGCTTGGGTAAAAACAATGCATACAATAGAACAATGTAAGTTTAATAATTAATATGTAAGTTGCATAATGATAGAGTATAAAATATGTTCAACTCGAAAACCCAAATCGGGTCAGATTTGGGTATGTGTACCCCTGACACCCAGAGCTCTTTAAATAAGGCACCTTCATATAACCATTTGTGGTTATGTGTGTTACTGAACGCTAACACATCCATCCTCCACCCACCACAGCAGATATGATCCCAGCATGTGCCAAGAAAGCAGATCTGTACAGTGCACATGACAAGAAACCAGGACCATTCACCCCAAGGAATGTAGCAGCTGTTAACACCAGGGATGAACAAGCCACAGATGTCACCAGAACAGCTGCAGCACATAATTTGCTTCCAGTGCAAGAGGCCACGACATTTTGCAAGGAACTGTCCTCAAACCCAGCAACAAGGGAAACACCAGAAAGAAGCTATAGCCAATCAACAAAAAAACTGAAGTCAAAGCGCTCCCCTCTCTGGTGCAAGGACACAAATACGACAGACTTGAAACAAGAAAAAGAGTCTATTTTAATGGGAAAAGGGGAGGAAAGGGGGTGCGGTGAGAGACTGGAGAAATATAATTGTGGGAAACGCTTGCCTAATAAGATCTGGCAACCGCAAAAGCAATTCAGACTTGTAACTGCTAAAGCTTTTTGTTTCAGATCTAATCATTGGACTGTCATTGGAGTGGACTTGCAGGACAATTCACAAGACCTGGCTGGACTAGATAATAGGTATTTTGTTGTTGGAGACACAGCACACACACCAATAGAGATTGAGGTGGCTCCCATGACAATTAAGGGAGACCTAATACACCTCACTCTCTTGGCTAGATGTCCTCAACCACCCTTCTATGTAGCCAAAGGGCAGATAATAGCCCAAGTGGTCCCTGTTCCAACAGAAGTCTCAGAAGATGACAAAGCACCAGGAGTATACTGGGTGGAAGTGGTGGGGGAAGCTAAACCCATTATGGTTTACCTGACACATAAATCAGAACATCTCCATGTAAAAAGGTTGATTGACACTGGAGCAGATGTGACTATCATACCTTAAAAAGTGTGGCCTTCACATTGGGAACTGCAATCCATGGCAGGCAAAATACAGAGTGTTGGAGGGGTGAAACTGGCAAAAATCTCTAAAGCTATTGTTCAGATTGAAGGCCCGGAGGGTAGACTGGCTAGTGTCCGTCCTTTTGTCACTGATTACAAGTGCCCCCTGTGGGGAAGAGACACCATGTCCCAGTGGGGAGTGAAATTAACAATTCCTGAGACACCTCAGGATTTTTAGAATAAGCCACTGCAGAGCGTCCTACCCAAAAGCTAACTTGGCTAGATGATAATCCAATTTCAGTAAACCAGTGGCCTCTCAACAAACAGAAACTCAGGGTGCTAGAAAAATTGGTGGAAAAAGAATTGGCCAAGGGACACACAGTAGAAACAACCAGCCCTTGGAATTCCCCAATATTTGTAATAAAAAGGCCAGGGAAAGATAAGTGGTGCCTCCTTCAGGATTTGAGAGAAATAAACAAAAAAATGGAGGACATGGGGTCTCTTCAACAAGGCATGCCATCCCCGACTATGTTACCACAAAATTGGCTATTAGGAGTGCTAGATATTAAAGATTGTTTTTTCCAAATTCCCCTGCACCCAGCTGATGCACCAAGGTTTGCCTTTTCCATTCCCACAATTAACCGAGAAGTCCCAATGAAACAGTACCACTGGACAGTATTACCTCAGGGGATGAAAGCCAGCCCCTTCATCTGCCAGTGGTATGTGGGGCCATTGCTGTCCTCAGTGCGTGCTGAAAAAAGAGATGCCATCATTTTGCACTACATGGATGATGTGTTAGTGTGTTGTCCCAATAACAACATGCTGCAAGATACCCTTGACCTAGTGGTTAAAGTTTTAACCTCTGCTGGATTCCAGTTGCAGGAAGACAAAGTTCAAATGATGCCACCTTGGAAATACTTGGGCCTGCAGATCATTACACAGACTGCTGTTCCACAGAAATTGGAAATCATTAGCAATCCTAAAACTCTAGCAGATCTCCATTCTCTATGCGGGTCACTAAACTGAGTCCGACCCTGGCTAGGTCTCACTAATGAACACCTGAGCCCTCTGCTCAATTTATTGAAAGGGGAGAGAGAGTTGCTGTCTCCCAGGGACCTGACTCCAGAAGCAAAAACTGCAATTGAAAAAGCACAAAGGGCCTTGACAGAAAGATAGGCACATCGTTTTAAACCGGAGCTACCTTTCAAATTTATTATCCTGGGAAAATTACCACACTTACATGGGTTGATGTTCCAGTGGGCTGAGGGGCAGAGAGATCCACTCTTAATAATAGAATGGGTCTTCCTCTCCCATCAATGACCCAAAACTATCACCAAGCCACAAGAGCTGATGGCTCAGCTGATTCAAAAAGCCAGGGTAAGGCTGCGGGAGCTGGCAGGTTGTGACTTTGTGTGTATTCACCTCCCAGTCAGGCTCTCTGGAGAAGGCAGAAACTCCCCTGAGAGACTGACCAAAGAGATGTTTGAGCATCTGCTGCAGAGCAATGCTAACCTCCAGTTAGCTCTGGACAGCTATAGTGGGCAAATTTCAGTTCATGCACCATCACACAAATTGTTTCATGAGGAATTCCATCTCATTCCTCGTGAGAAAAGGAGCCGAAGGCCACTCAAAGCTCTCACAGTGTTCACTGATGCATCTGGGACATCCCACAAGTCGGTGATGACTTGGAGAAATCCACAGACTCAGATTTGGGAAGCTGATGTTGAGTTTGTAGAGGGGTCACCCCAGATAGCTGAACTGGCTGCGGTCGTGAGAGCCTTTGAGAAATTTTCAGAACCGATTAATTTGGTTACTGATTCAGCCTACGTAGCAGGAGTGGTGTCCAGAGCGGAACAGGCAGTTCTCAAAGACATTGAGAACAAACATCAGAAGCAGCCTCCCTTTGTCCCCCGAAGTAATCCTGCCTAGCTCTGTCGAGGGTGGGCGGGTGTTGCAGTTTAAGGCCCGGCGATGCGGAAGATCTCGGAATGTAACGGAAAGTTAGAAAAAACCCCTCTCTTTAGGATAGTAAAACCTTTTGTAATTAGCCAATAGCACTTAGGTGTGACGTGAGCAGATGGGAGTAACACAATGACCCTAGGTTATAAATTGTCAAATTCCCCTGCAATAAACGCCATTGCTTCGCCATCCATCATATTGATGTCTTGTGGGTAGATTGGCCAGGGTGGCCCGGGAGAGAGGCCACGGGCTGGCTCCTGGACTAGGGTGTTTGCCTTGCTTGAAAAACCAGCAATTGGTGCCAGAAACCCGGGAAGAAAAGCTGGAAAAAATCCAGAAAGCGAGGAATCCCTGAAAAAACAGGAGCAGCGGTCAGGACAGGCTGGATCCTTCCTGACGAGGGAGACGTCCCTGCATCTTCAACGACGATGGAATCTTTGATAAAGGTCGTATCTGAACTATATAAGCAGTGGGGTGTAGACTGCAAATCTAAATATTTTTAGCTTGCTGTTATACAGCTTTTACAGATGGGTATTATAGAGCGACCAGTGGACATTCTTCACCCTGAGGTGTGGGAGAAATGTACCAGGGCTCTGGCTAATGAAACTGTAGATTCTAGCAATATGAAACATTTTAAGTTGTGGGGGAAGGTCGTTAAGGCCTTGAAAAAAGCTAGACAAAAGCAGGAAGCCTGGACAGCAGCAAAAAGCTGTCTGTTGGTCACCCCAAAACTAGGGGTGAGTGCTACAACACAAACTTTGGAATCCCCAGATGAGAGTAGCTCAGCTGAGCAGAAGGGGACACAGGAGGACGATATGCCTCCTAAAACCCCAAACCCTGAGCTGCTCTCAGAAGGGCAACAGAAAGCAAGAGATTTTTGGAAAAATTTAACAGAAGAAGCCAGAAATGTAGCAAAGAAAGTAAGGGGAGATACATCCCCCCTTGGACTTAAAGATGGTGCTGAGAAAAATGTTACAGAGCAGGAAAAATATGTCTTTAACAAAGAACAGAAGCTGGCCTTGGAAGATGGGTACAGTTGGAGGGTTGAGAGAGATAAGAGAGGTAGAGAAGAAAGCAGGGGATGTGTGCAGAATGCTTGGAATGTAGAGGCAATGGAAAGGAGGGGTGGCAAAGGGCGGGTTAGAGCCTGGAGTGAGGGGCGGAGGGAAAGGTGGGGTGAGAGGTGGGGTGGAGGCGGAGTGGAACCAGGGGGGGGGGAACAGCCCGCCCACAGGGGTGGCTGGAAGGGCCGGGGCCCAAGAAAAAAGCACAGCAAACAGGAAATGGCCAGCCAGTGGAGCTCTGACTGTGATCGAGATACGAGCAGCGAAGGGTCAGAGCCCAAGTCCCCAGAAGAAAAAACAGTAAAAAGTGTGAAGAAGGATGAGAGCAGAGCTGCGGCAGTGGCGGACCGGGCGGTTCGCCCCCCCCCCTTCCCCCCCCCCCCCCCTCTCTCTCTGGAAGGGAGCCCAGGGAAAATATCCAGCTTGTTACGGAGTTGTGGTTTGTTAAGTTTTTAGGATGTGTTTATATACCCCTTTAGAGTTGATTTTGTGTTTTGAGTGATTGTGAGTTTGTGCAGTTGCAGTTTTTAAAAGTTTTTTCTCAGATTTAGAACTAACCCAGCACGGCCGAGTTCAGGAAAAAACACACGGCAGCCAGAGGCACTGTCGCCATGGCAACCACCGGTGAAACAAGTAACAGCGACTTCAATGAAACCGCGGAAAGCAAAGCAATAAAACAATAAAAAACAACAAAAAGCCGGATTATTTTGGAGAGGGATAAAAAAGAGAGAGTTTTAATTAGACAATTCAAAAATTAAAAGCTTTATAAATTGTATTGTTTATAAATTAGCAAAGTGTTATAATCAAGATTGAGATTTAAAAATAAGTTTCTATTGAATTAAGTGCCTTTAAAAATAGATTAAAAAGTTTAAATGTTGTATTTCTGTATCCCAGGAAACTTAAAAGATTTTTGTTTTGTTTTAGTAATCATATATTACCCATTTGCTGAGTTTTTGACAGTTTTAATAAAGAAATTCTAATGTGAATTTTTTTATTATATAAAACACATACAACTGCATATATATAAATTTAAATTTTGGATTTTAGTTTAAAAATTAGACTTGATGTTTCTGAGAAGTGCTGCAAAAGCTAAATGACAACTTGCCCAATCCTGTGTTGTTGTAGCTTTTTTAAAGAAGCTGCATTTTGAAATTTTAACTAATTTGAACATATACTAGGCAAATTCTTGTTGTGAATGAGTGTTTTTAGTAACATTTGCAGTTATTGTGGGTTATTCTCAAAGCTAGATAACATGGAATTGTGATGTATTTGTTACATTTTTATAATTTTTATAGTGAATCCATGTTACCGTTGGCTTAAATGTTTTTAAGTTAAGTTGTATAACTTAGATAGCCTTTTAAAAGTTAAGTTTTGTCATTTCTTTTTGTTATAAATAATTTTTGTTAAGTTTAAATTTTGTTTAATTTGAATTGTTTTATGTTTTATTGGAAACACTTGTTTAAATTGCAAAATATAGTTATTTTTTTAGAGATATGAAGACAGCTACAACTGAAACAACTGTGATGGGACACTGATGAACACCTGCTTGTGGACAGAAATGAATGCATTTGTGACACCCTTGATTTCATTGAGAGCTTTATTGGTTGTTGCAATTTTTGCAGTTTTGTTTGCTATAACTTTCTTATTTTTCAGTGTTTCCAGAATTTTAATAAGATGTGCCATTGCTAAGGATTAGCTGCCATAGAAGAGGCTTCAAATTAAACCAACTGCTGAATGATTTAATTGGTCTGGTACCTAAGGCTTCTAAGAATTTGATTTGTACAAATGCATTTTCACAGTTTGCTGTCCTGTAAGCATCTCATAGCTGTTGTTATTGAAAACCTTGTTTTAAAAATATGTTAAGAAGCATCTTTCCAGTTTAAAGTCTAAGACCCTGGCCAAGTCTTAACTTTACCTGGACAGAATGTTTATCAACAGATCCAGATGTTTTCTGTCCCAAATCAGTATTTGAGTTACTTTTTAACTCAACAATTTGACCCTATTAATACGACAGCTGGGTCAATTTTGAAGTGGGCTTGGAGAATCATTTCCGGACTGATTGTCCAATCCTTCACTGATAATTTTTGGTTTTGTTTGTTTGTTAACTATGAGATGCTGGCGCAGTGTTTTAATAATTAACAGTACTTTTATATTAATTAATTTTCAACTGCTATAGGTTTTTACTAATAGTGTATAAGGTTTTGTGTTAATGTTGAACAGAAATACATCTCATTTTTATTTTTTTTTTAAGAAAAAGGGGGGAAAATTGATACCCTAAAAGCATTTGATTAGTGTAATTCATTAACTTCAAGGAGAGAAGTGCCTGTGTTTTGTTGGCAGGTTCAGAAAGGTCACCTGTCCATCTGACCAGACTGTGTGCCTCTGAACACATGAGATCCAGTGAACGGAGAAGTCATCACACATGTTTGGTACTCCAAACATGGATCAGAAGTGGACCTGTCAAGACACAGTTGTGTCCGAACACTACACAGACAGTTGCCAACAGAAATTTTATGTTGTTATTATGATGTGGTGTCTCTATTAATTTTTCAGTTATCCTTTGTTTTAAGATTTAGAAAGATCTGAAGAACAACTTGAACATCAAAGCCCTCAGTCACCGATCAGCTGCCAGCTGACATCACGGGAGCAGTGAACATTCCAGGACTGAATCGTGTTGGAAAAATTCTGTAGAAGATTTGGGAGGTGTAGAGACTCCATCTAACTATATACAAAGCAAATTGTAATTGTGTGTTTATCCTTTTAGCAAATTGTTTTTACGCTTAGATTACATATATACCAGAGCATGTGTGTTAAAAGTAGTTAGATAATAGTTTAAGGTAAAATGTTGAGCCTGTGTAGAAATGATTATGTTAGTATAAAGTATAAGTATTTTCCTTTAAGAGGTAGTATAAGTATCTTTGAAGGTTCATTTAACGTTAAAGTTTTAGCTGTGAGTTTGTAAGTATGGTGTCATTTACATGGTAAGCTGCTTATAGTAATTGTGCTGTTTATAGTCATAACACCTGAAGCAGTGAGCCCCAACCTTGTAGTACAGGCTGAGAACCCACGATCTAATAGTTTATACCTGCTGCATAAACAAGAAACTACTCCCCAAAGATCTGAAGCCGCTGCTTTTAACTCGCTCTATCGAATGTTAGATGCCACCTTTTTACCTCTGAATCAATCTAACCCTAATGCCACAGAATCCTGCTGGCTGTGTTATGACACACAGCCTCCTTACTATGAGGCTGTGGCCCTTAATAACCAGCCGCTGTGAGTTAATGCAGAAGCCCCAATTCAGTGCCGCAGTGAGTCACCTTCTCGCAGAATCACAATCAGCCACATGACAGGGCGAGGATTTTGCGTAGGCAAAGCCACTGTTGTTGACAAAAAGTTTGTGTGACCACCATGCAGGTGGACAAGTCCAAGAGATGGGCAATCGCCCCCCTGTCTGGCATGTGGGTTTGCAACCGCAGTGGGCTAAGCCCTCGCATTTATACCCAAAGCTTTAACTCCTCTGTTGACTTTTGTGTATTAGCTGTTATCATCCCCAGGGTCCTATACCACTCCGGAGAAGAAGTGAACCAGTACCTTGAGCGAGCAGGCCGCCTTCAGAAAAGGGAGCTGTTGACAGGACTGTCAATAGCAATGCTGCTCGGCTTGGGAGCGACCGGTGCAGCCACTGGTGTCTCCGCCCTGGTAACCCAGAGTCAGAGTCTCTCTCAGCTACAGATGACTGTAGATGAAGATCTACAGAGAATTGAGAAATCCATATCCTTTCAAGAAAAATCAGTCTCCTCACTCTCTAAAGTTGTTTTGCAAAACAAGTGAGGTCTTGACCTTCTATTCATGCAGCAGGGAGGCCTCTGTATCGCCCTGAATGAAGAATGCTGCTTTTACGCTGACCACACCGGAGTAGTGAGAGACACCATGGCAGAGCTACGAGACGGGCTGTCTCAACGGAGAGCAGAGAGAGAAGCTCAGCAAAACTGGTTCCAATCCTGGTTTAACCAATCTCCGTGGCTAACCACCGTGGTGTCTACCCTGATTGGACCAGTTGTGATGATTTTACTTGTGCTAATCTTTGGACCATGTGTTTTAAATAAGCTTGTGTCCTTTGTTAAAAGCCGACTAGAAAAAGTTAATATTTTGTTTATAGAAAGGCAACAAATGCTTTAAAAATATACTTAGTCACCGCTTGTGCCTCATATTTACTAATGAAAACTGTAGTATTAATTTTATAAGTTTTTAGCCTTTTAGTTAAGTATTTTATATTTTACTCAATTTTATATTATCCATTTTTAAAACTTTTATAATATAGTTAAGTTAGATAAAGTATTTAGAAATACATATATAAAAAATAACATTAGAATTTTTAAGACTAATATACCTTATATTTTAGCAAATTAATTACTCATAAAGAGGGGGGATATGTTGCAGTTTAAGGCCCGGCGATGCGGAAGATCTCGGAATGTAACGGAAAGTTAGAAAAAACCCCTCTCTTTAGGATAGTAAAACCTTTTGTAATTAGCCAATAGCACTTAGGTGTGACGTGAGCAGATGGGAGTAACACAATGACCCTAGGTTATAAATTGTCAAATTCCCCTGCAATAAACGCCATTGCTTCGCCATCCATCATATTGATGTCTTGTGGGTAGATTGGCCAGGGTGGCCCGGGAGAGAGGCCACAGGCTGGCTCCTGGACTAGGGTGTTTGCCTTGCTTGAAAAACCAGCAGGGGGGGTCAGGAAGGCTCTTCACGACCAAGAAAAAGACCAAAGGGCTGCTTCTCCCTCCGGGGTAAAGGAGGATATTTATTCTTGCTGGCTTCCAGCAGGGGGAAGAGGCCAAAGATACAATTCCTGGAGTCTTTCAAACTATGGGAGAGGGGCGGGGAGACATATGACACCAACCAAGGGGATATCATTTCAGAGACAGGGAGGGGAGGGGAAAAACAGGTCACAGCTGCAGGGAGGGTTTACACAGAAAGTAAGTAACTCCCAGAAATATGCACTACCACAAACATCTCTTTAGATTGCTCTCAAAACTGATTTATTTGATTTCAAATAGAGAACATCCTTTCTACGTGATGCATATAAAATCACATTCCAATTCGCCAGGTGAAATCTCTGAGGGAAACCGGAAAGCTGATTCTCTTGCTGCCCCAGCTGAAAAGGCACGTCTCCCAGATGTGTTTCAACAGGCAAAGATAAGTCATCAGCAATACCATCAAAATGTGCCAGGACTGATTCGTCAGTTCCAGCTGACATGGGGTCAGGCTAAAGTCATTGTGGCTACCTGTCCCAATTGTCAGCTCCAGGCAGTGCCATCATTAGGCATCGGGGTTAATCCCCAAGGCCTTGGAAGCTGTGAGGTGTGGCAAACAGACATCACTCACATTCCCAGTTATGCCTTAAGTATGTACATGTGAGTATTGATACATACTCAGGAGCAGTGTATGCCTCTGCTCATGCAGGAGAAAAATCTGTACATGCCAAACAACACTCAGTACAGGCCTTTTCAGTGCTGGGGATCCCTAAGGAAACTAAAACAGATAATGGCCCAGCATATAAATCCAAGGAGTTCCTGGAATTTTTCCAGCAGTGGGGAGTGGAACACAAATCTGACATCCTCCACTCCCCCACAGGTCAAGATGTGATCGAGCATACACACCAGACGCTCAAACAAGTCCTAGCCAGGCAAAGTACTGGAAGAGTGTGGATGTCTTCACAGCAAAAGCTTTGCAAAGCTATGTTTACCATCAATTTCCTGAACTGTTCATTTGAGAATGTGAATCCTCCAGTTACTCGGCATTTTAACAGTAGTGATCAGTTTAAATTTTCACAGCGTCTACCGGTTTTAATCAGGGACCCTGAAACTTGGCAAACCAAGGGCCCCTATGAACTTGTCACCTGGGGTGTGGTTACGCGTGTGTATCCACCCCTTCAGGCCCCCGATGGATTCCTCAGAAATGGGTAAAGCCTTTTGTTCCCAAAAACTCAGCCCCAGCAGAAGAAGAGAGATGAGTGGCAGTTGCTTCCAAAAGAAGACACCGCCGGGAAAAAAAAGAAGAAACCTTCCTAACCTCTGGTTACTCTCTGACCTGTGTACATTGACTGAGAATATGTTTTAAAAATGTTTGTTTCTTTCCTTTTAGAAAAAACATACCTCACACTCACACCCATGATGAGCCTTACCTCAGCTATCCTCCTGCTCACTCTGAGCAGCCTGACAATTGCCTGGATCGTCCCTCAGCCATGACAGAACATCTGGGTAACCCTGGCACACACACTTCAACAAGACAATATCTGCCTGTCCATTGCAGCAGAAAAAGACCCTATGTCCACCTGTCTGGTAGGAATTCCCCTGCAGACTGAAGATTTTACAGCCAGCTTTAGTGATCCCAAGTTTAATACAATTCCTAAAACACACAGTGACCAACCCCATGAAAATCATAAACTGTGAGCTGTGGCAGTGAAAAATCCTATAGAAAAGTGGTTACCAGTACTGCCCAGAGCTAATAAAGAGCCCCAAGAATTAGAGCTATTAGGCTCTTCCCCTGCACCCTTTTGTGTTCACTTCATTTACAACTCACTGCCAGACACAAAACTATACAATCACATAATCCAGTATCGAAAAGAATACAAAGCAAAACAATGGTGTGGTGCACTAAGTCAGGTCTTAGAGAATGATCCTTGCCGTTCACATCCAAGAATCCTCCCTAAAGGTATATTTCTAATATGTGGAGATAAAGCATGGGCAAGAGTCCCATCTCGCCTTCGAGGGGGGCCTTGCACTTTTGGGAGGCTGTCCCTGTTTGAACCCAACCAAACCCAAATTATTAGATGGACTAGGAAAGACAATTCAACTCCTGAAATCCACAAAAGAAGCACTGATATTTTAGACTCAAATTGTGATTTGGATATATTTCATTGGGCAAAATCAGAAAGGGTTGCTGCATCCATATTTCTTCCATGGTTTGCAGCTGCCAAGGCATTAGATGAATTAGGACAGCTTGAGTGCTAGGTGATTAAACAGGCCAACTTAACATCAGTCGCCCTCAGCTCCCTCCTCAAAGATGAAGAGATTACCAGACAGTCCACACTCCAAAACTGAGCCGCCATAGATTTTCTTCTGCTGCTGCATGGACACAAATGCCAGGAATTTGAAGGACTTTGCTGCCTAAACCTGTCCTCAAAAGCTCCCAACATCCACGGAGCCCTCCAAGAGATGAAGAACTTTATCAGACAAGTGAAGCAAGAAGCTGAGGACCGGTTTAGAGAGCTGTTCAAAGGCTGGGGACTCACAGGATGGTGGACCTCAATAATCAAAACAATCTTGTTGTCTTTTGTTGTTCTGTTTTAATCGTGCTAGCATTCGGGATTGTCCATAAAAGCTCTCAAGAAATTAGTCTCTACTACCTGAGAGATCAGACACATAGAGCTAGAGGATCAGAAGCAACTTAACCGGCCCGTCAATCATGAGTGGTAGACAAACTCGTGACCTGTATCAAAATGATCTCATAACCCTTCAAAAAATTTTATATAATAAGAAAGAGTGAGATGTTGTAATGCAATTAGGAAAAATGATATGACCCAAAAAACGTACCCCCAAAAAAGTTGAATTGTAAGTTTCTTTCCCTTATCTTTTTCTCCCCAGTTCTCCTTATTGGTTGTGTAAGTGTAACCCACCCTTTCCCCTGCCTTCAAAAGAAGAGGCTTATCTATACCTCTTGCTCTTTCCCTCCTGCTACCTCACTCTGTAGGGTCCCAAGAAATAAAGCTGTAACTGCCATCTCAGCAAAGGGAAAGAGCCTCGTTTTTAGGTTCTTTGATAAGCTAAACTATCTTCCCTGTCTCCCTGGCTGCTGCTGGGCGGACAGTGGTAACAGAGAGACAGGAGACTTTAGAAATTGTAGCAATTTGTGATGTCAAATGTAATTTGCCAGACATGACTGGTTTGAGAAATCTTAGGGATTTTGAAGGATAACCTAGAATGCTCAAACCCTCAAACACCAAGGTGAGGGATCCCAACCTCAAAGAGTTACCTTGGGTGCTGTGGTTTAACTTCAATGATTTAATTCCTTTAGAGAGCAAAAGGCAAGAATATGCTTCATTTCCTGCCTGCATTTCCTAACTTTCAATTATTAACAATGGATTTTGCAGTAACTACTCCAGCAGATCTGCAAATATATTCAAGCCACTTTTTTTATTTCACTCTGAGAAAATGAGCCTATGTTTAGCTACCAGTGTAGTCACAAGGACATCTCCAAGTGTCTCAAGGACTAGTATCTCCATCTTTTTGTGAATTCAAAGTGCTGCATATTTAAAATAAGTAACATACATTGTTGTCAATACACCAAAGGTCTTTGCATCGCAGAGCTGATTCCAGATCCCAGGGATGTCATCAAGTTCTTTTCACCCACTTTTCATTTATGCTGCCGTATATAATCACAGGACAAGCTGATCCAAATTTTACTTAATCTTTGTAAATAGAAATAAAATAATTGGATTAATACAAAATAGAGTCAATTTGCTGGTGACTAAGTTTTTTTCAGCCCAATGAAAAACTGAAACAGGAACAAACAGCCAGAGTTCTGAAAGCCTTTAAAAGCTTCCTGAACATATTAGGCATGTTAGATGATGAGCATACTAATATTAGCATTGTTTAGATTGAAAGTCAGTCAAAAAGAAATCAAATGTATTTTAATTTTGGTCTAAATTATGAATATTTTCTACATTGATATGTCCTGTCAGAGTTATCCAGTGGCCAGGTAAAAATAATGAAACTGATAGGCATTCATATGTTGTGTCCTTCCAGTAAAACAGCTTACATGCTATACCATCAGTCTCTCAGGAGAGTCTCATTGTTTTCTGTGTGTAATTTGGAACTTTATTAACCTCTTAGATGTAGCCTTGCCTTCACTGGCAACTTTGCACACCAGTATCATGCAGGTTTTAAACAGCTTCCCTGTGTTGTGAAGATTAGTGGTGATTCCCCAATGAAAACCCAGTGGAGAGAGGAAAGGTTTGGCTTCCATGTGTTTCTTCCCCATTCTCTGGGACTGTAGATTCTACTGCAAATACAGTGCTAATCCCAGTTCCAAACTGCAAGCATGATGGTAGAAAATTAAATCACACCTCAAGCACTCACAAAGAGAGAGACAATTGCATGGCAATTACTGGAGCAGTTGTAAAAAAGTTGTAAATAAAAGTTGTAGCAATTACTTCTGTAAAATGGGACAGAGGTGTAACAGAAAGGTCCTGGGGAAATTTGAGTCTGATTTAATTGGAGTCACTTGATCATAAAAAGAACTATGTTCTGAAAAAAACTGAAAAATCTGATTTCATCGTCAAAAAGCAATTTCTCGTCTGTATCCAGAGAAACGCACAAACTCATAGAGGGAAAGGTGTAATTTATATATGCAAAATGCTCATGAGATAAGGATTTCCCTGCAGGTGTAGCTTTCAACATCAGAATGGTTCCATTCATTTTACAACTGTGGATGTGTGGAAGCAGCCAGCCCTCACAATATGTTTACTGGCAAATAATGTAGAAGTAGCCAAAAGCTAAAACCATTTCTGAGGGAGACTTGCTCAGGAGCAATTCTCCCTTAGAGAAGTGAAATTGTGACACTGCATTGCAATGGTCCAGAGAGCATCAGAAGGTGTTACACAGAGACCTAAAAGCATCAGAAACCAATAAATATCTCCCAAGTACATGAACAGCACAGGTAGTTTCGGAGGATGTGTTTTTGAATACACTTCAGCTTACCTATGACAACAAGATAGAAAAAGAGGAGCATGCAAGGCAGCAGTGCCATACAACCTCATAGGTTTGCACATGAGCAGCCCAGTGCTGACACTTATCTCTTTTGGCAATATTCCCACACTACAGTGGTGAGGAAAGGCTGCCCCTGGAAGGACCCAAGCTCTGCTGGCACAAGGATAGGATTATCATACTGGAGGAGAAGCAAAGCAAAGCCAGGGCTAAGGGGTCTGTCGTGGTTTTAAACCAATAACTAAGAAAATTACTTATTTCTTGCTGTGAGATATGGATTAGAACAAGAGCAAAACAGGCATAAAACATAAAAGGAAAAAAAAGAAAGTTTATTGACAAACTACAATAATAAGAACACCAGAATAAACTTCCAGAAAAACCTTTTCATCCCCTGTCTACCCACTATTCCCTTGTTCACATGACAAAAGAGACAAAAACTTTGGAACTTTGATGGTTAAAACAGTCCCAATTCTTGCTACAGTCTTTTCACCAGTCTTTGTAGAGAAACAGAAGTATCTCCCCGTTAATTTATGGAGTTTTTCACAAGAAAAACTATTTTTGTTATAGTTTTCCATTGCCCTAATGTTAGCTGCCCAGAGCTGCTGTTATTAGAGCCCACTCCTCCCATTTTCACATCACTCTCAAGTGTGTATGGGCCATGAGTCTAGGGATGGGATTTTTAAGGATAAGTTATTCAAAGGCAAAAAAGTCTTCTTCATCTGTTTCTGTGAGCTTCACTAGAAAACAGTTTTCTCATTGCCTCTCAAGGCTTCAAATCTTCCAGCACTTCACTGTACCATAATTACTCTACTTTTTACTCAAAATTTACACTTTGAACACTCTATTCCTCCCTATATACTGTCATGAATTAAAGGAGTGTTTTCAAGACCTTATTGTCCATTTCCATAGTTTTAACAGAAAGATATTTCAGCTTAATTAAAGCATCTTCTTAATTCTCTACCTTTTCTGAAGCTTCTTTTCTTTCCTGTCACTGGTAGTTTATAAAGTCTCTTTTCATGTTAATCACTCTCTTTTTCCTCTCTCTGGATAAAAAGATTAATCCGCAAGTCTCATCTGGGAAATGAAAGAGTTAAAATCTTGCCCAGGCTGTTGTAGGTAGTTCTGTGGCCTCGGCCGGTGCAGGAGCTGGAGCCGTCTGCGATGGAAAGTTCCTCATGGCTGCTCTGGAGAGTGTAGGCGCCGCGCCCAGCCCGCTGCAGGTCTAAAGCCTCTCTCTTTCTTCACTCAGCAGTTTCTAGTGAATTTAGTTACAGCAAAAAACCTGCAGCCGAGCCAGAGATCGGCTCGGCCCGGCCCGGCCGGAGCCTGGAGAAAACCCCCTCCACAGGGCCCGCATCCCCCGGCCGGGAGACGCTGGGCCCAGCCCAGTCCCCGCATGGCCTGGGCAGGGAACGGGAGGCCTGGAGCTCTGCCACCCTTCCCAGCCAGGAAACAAAGAGAACCAAGAGAGCTCTGGTTTTACACTTTAAGGTAGGGTTCACAAGTTGATCCCACTTTTCAATGGCCTAAACTGCTGTCAATTCTCAGCAATGACCGATAATTGGTCAGGAGAAAAGACTCCAGGCAGTTCCCAGCAACTTAAACTTTCTTAAAGGTAAAGTAACTCCATGACAGGGGTCTCAGAAGTTTCTATGAGAATCACACAGGTGTGTTTGCCTTTTCCATCTCAAAATTTAAACCAGGTGGAAATTTTAAGTCAAAGTCCCATGCTTTCATAAAGATTTTACATTTTAACAGAATTTCTAAGATTCAGAACACCCAGCTTTAGACATATCCAGACGGCACAGTATTCAGAATCTGAACATTATCCAAACAGCCACCACACTTCCAATCTGTGACATCTCTTTTTTGTGGTTTTTTTCCCTGTCTTTTCTGGAGAAATTTTCCATTTGTCCTAGTGGAATCAAGCTGCCAAAGTCTACAGGGAACAGAAAAGGGCTTCCTGTTTTTGGCTACTTACACAAGCTTGGCAGTCCTTCAACAGATGAAAAAAAATTAAAAATTAAATTAAAATAAAAAATAAATATATGTATATATATAAATATACAAAAACAAATTTAATAAAGGAAAACAAATAAATAAGGATAATGAAAACACCAAGTGATCAATCATTGCAAGTTAAGGAGTGGTCTGGGCAGCATGGGTCACATATTATCACATTATGTCTGGAATCCTCTACCTCTTTCCCTTTTTAGCAACACTGTATGAAATGTGAGAGTTGAGAGAAGCTGCAAGTGATCCTCTCAAGCATCTGAACAGCAACCTACACACTTCTGTTTGGGTTTCAAGGTGGAAATGGCATCCAGATTTTGAGAAACAGGAAAATAAATCCAATTTAAAGGCACCTTCAGCTAAAGCAGTACAGATTTTATCTGCAGAATAAAATGAGTTTTAATTCTTCTGCATGTTCTCAGGAAAAAGTTAGCATTAATTTAACAAAGTTGGTATAAATTAGAGGAGTTGTTAAAATTAGTCAGCCACCTTTTTTCAAATGATCTGGTCATAATATTAAACACACTCTTTAAAAAGAAAAGTATAATATTAAAGGCCAAGACTTCTTACAGGGGTTGGAAAAATTCTGACATGAAATGTGTCTTGAAAGGATTAAAACTTCACAGGAAAAAGTCCTGACAACACAGTATTTCTCTTGAAAGTGCGTATATTTGGAAATAAAACCATTAGTAGGTTCTGTATTTCACTTCTATATTTAAGAAAGGAAATAGCAATTTTCAAGCTGATACTGATTTTCTAAGCTACTTTATTCCTTAAAAAAAATGTACTAGGTAGTCAAAAGATAACTTGAATGTTTCAATTTTCTCAATTTTCTTTCTATCATTGTTTCCTTTCCTTAATGGAATGTCTACAGTTGGATAGAAACCCATATATCTTTATGTACAATGTCTCTTTTAAGAAAAGTTCTGATATTTTGTTTTTTTGTGGGGACTTTATGTGGGAACTGAATCAGCTGAGATAGATCATACGTTAGACCAGGCTCCTGGCACAGAGGGAATAAACCTGAGGCCCTGGGAGGAGGGATACTGAAAGGAAGGAAACTGGGATGGGATCATTCCATAATAGGTTATGTCCCTAGTCCATGTTTGGATGGGACCTCTGCCCTCAGGTACCCCCATACATTGTGAAGTTAACCATGGCCCCAGGTCTTTGGCAGCAGCCCCTTGGACCATGTGGTCTCTGTGAATATTAAAATCTATCTTTGGGCACTCCATTGTACACATCCCGATTTATTCTGCCAGGCCTGTCTTGGCCAAAGCAGACCAGAGGTCTCAGAACCGCACTGCGACAGCTTTACTCCTGTTAGTGGCACATCATGCTAAAGTCACCCTGCAGGCAGTGTATAATGTTGCCTTTTAATTAAATTTATGCTGTCCCTGCCAACACCCTCCTTAGATACCTGTCATAATTGATTGTTACTTTTAATACAGCCTCTGGAATAAATGGATATATTTGCTCTTGTTATTATATTGTTTGCCTTTTTAATGTGATGGAAGAGCCATCACCAAGAAAAAAATAATTTAAATTTATTTTAAAATAAATTATTGAAGTACAACCTTCTGGGAAGGAAAACTTATATGTTACTTTGAAAGAGAAATTACTTCTAACAAAAATATTTCCATTAACCACACCATTAGGGAACTATTGTTCCCCTTGAAATCAGTATTTTCAAAACACCATAAAAGCCATGGAGTCTAGAAAGCAGTCCCAAATTTACTAATAGCCTCAAACATGTATGTTTTTGCAAATAAAAGTTCATCTTTGAAACTCCTCTCAGTCTCAAGAAATGCCATTATACAGATACCATTTCTGAAATCAGTGTAGTGTCAAGCCTCTTTCATCTACACCATGAAATAACCCATCAAGTACAAAAAACCCCCCACAAAATCTGGAGTGGAATGGGCATTGCCCTAAATGGTTTAAATTAAATTTTATCTGTTTGTGTGAGAGTGATATGAAATCAGACATCCTTTCATTGCTAGCATAGGTTTTCAAGTGACAAGCCTTAAAGGCTAATCAGAAACCAAGGGATTGTGGCAGCCTCATGACTGCACAGTCCAGTCTGCACTTTTTTTGGTCAGATTTCTGTAGACAGTTGAGGTTAATTTGAATTGAGTCTGAAAGCCTCGATTTTCCACCCAAGTGACACATTATTCTGGTGGCACAGAACCAACAGCAATTTCACATACTCTGAGCCTCTTTAGAAACTACTAACTATGTTTCACACTAGCAAGAAAATTGCCCAAAACTTAACACTTCTTTTGCTTTCCTTAATAATTTTTCTCATTCCCATCAAACTTGCTTCAAACAGACATGTTCAGAGAAAGTGATACCCTCTGCTCCACATTTAGTACCAGAGGCTGGCTGTGAAAAGAAAGTTACCAGTTTCACCAAGCAGCTACAGAGAACTACCATAATGCAAAGTGTTGGGATTACATATGCTACAAATCACCTTTTTTTTTTTTTTTGGTCTAATTTTGGTTCCACTAGAAAGTTCCTGATAAGCTCCTGTTATTGGCTGGTAAGAATAGATAAAATTTTAGGTAGATGAAGATATTAGTGCTCCCCAATAGCACAGCTATAGTCAGCCTCATCATACCATGTGAGAAAAATCTCAATTTCCAGTCTACACAGTTTGGTAGCTTTAGGAAATAACATGCACATAATTCTGTTTTCAGGACATGTAACATTACAAACAAGCAAAACAAAACAAAACCAAACAAAACACAAAAACCTACAACCAAATACCAAGCCAAAACCAATACAATACGACCTACCATACAATATCTGAGTTATAATGGACAGTTTGGGACGCATGGAATTACTCCTTATTTAATACTTTGGTAAGTATAGGTTTTTCTTGTAGAGCTGCTGATATTTCTGGATGCTCAAAGCCTTGCTTTTTGTGGGGTTTGTTTTTTCCCTGGAATGCAAAAAATCAGGGGTTGTATTTCTATCTGATGATTTTTCAAAGACCTGCCTGCAAGACTGACGTGGGCAAAAGCCGTGTACAAACCTGTGGGCACAAGATGCAGGAGTTGGCAGCCTGACACTGAAAAAAAGCTGTCATATATAGAGGCCTTTGGGATCCTTGGCCACAAAAAACAAAGAGGAAAAAAAAGTGAGAGAAAGCAAAAATAAGAAATTCCAAGATATTTCTTAAGGAGATGCTGTATCTACTGTTAAAATAGACCTTTAGTGATGCTGTTCAGTAAGAAATTAATGCTCACTCTCCACTCTGGTCATCTAAAAATTGCACATTTCAGTAACAGGTAGGGGTTTATCCAAGTCTGGAGCAGTAAACCAAACTGATGATTCACACTGTAGATACCTTCCAAAGATAAGCATGGATGTTCCATTTATTTTATTAATAGGAATTAATTATCTGTATCTTTAAGGCAGCTTGGCTGTCACATCCCAAGCTAAGGGCAAGGAAAGGAAGGTACTACATCAAAATAGATATGTTCAAAAGAATGCAAATATGTTCTGATATTCTCCTTATATGCCTTAAATCCAAAGACAGACTGCAGAGTTGATGTAAAGACTTAAACTCTGGGATCTTTTTGCATGCAAATTTTTAAGCCATGCCAAGAGAAAACTTGGAATAAATCACAGCAAGTCACAGCTGAAATTCTGCAGAAAGGCTGTTGCAAAGCTATAGTGTCTACTTTGCTCCCCCATTTTAATTTCTGAATAACCTGGCCTGTGGAAAGTTGTTGTAGAAAAATTTTAGACAAAGCCTCATACAATTTAAATCCACAGACAGTGTTCTCCAGCTCAGAGCAGGGGTCTGTGCTGCCCTTTGAGGCTGATTTCAGTGATTCTGGTAGAGCGCTCTGTCTCTCTGCTTGGGGAAAATTTAAAAAAATATTTTTTTTAAAAAAAGAGACTGCCTAAAGGCAGAATTCTCCTTACATATTTTTCCTGTTTTCCTTTCCTGCACACAGAAACAGGCTGGTGTCTTGGATATGTCCCTGGCCTTTCACTGTGGTTGAACTGGTGCTGTTAGACCACAGCCTGGAGGTATGCTGGTGACAGTATATCTGAGCATGCAATAGTATTAGAAAGGCAGACAATCACATGAAAAATGGATGTACAGAACAAACAAATGGATGTACAGAACAAAAAGCATTAGCAGAGACTAAAATAAAGCTCATGAAGGCCAGGAGCTTCTGAGAAATATGCTTCAGATCATTAAAGGTCTAAATTCGTACAGGGAAAAATTTAAAACACTGTTCCTTAAAATACCAAACAAAAACAGCAGTATCAGATTCCTCTCCGGCAGAAAGCTATTGAGATGCTACCTAGAAATAACAGGTAAAATAGCTCCCTGAAAACAGGAACATCACTAGCCAGAGCATAAATTCCCCTTGGATCAATATCCCACCTGGCAGACCAAGTTCAATTGCATGAAAATTCATAAGGAACAGATATAATCCAGACTTCTTGGACTCAGGGGAATAAATATCCTGATGATGTGTGGATCATCAGTGTAAAACAGGGATATTTTCCCATTCATGCAAGATATTCCAGTATTTTAAAACCAGATTCAAAGCACAAGAATACTGACACTCATTTTGTCCTCATCCACATTTATGACAAATATATGTACATATACAAGCTTATACATAAAATATATATATATGCCTATGCAGATGCAAACATATACTTGCAATAACACATTACACACAGCCGTGTTAAAATGTGATCCCAAATCTTACAGCGTTTTCATACAGAATTGAGTTTCAGAAATCTTTGGACAATGCTCTCAGGCACAAGTTTTGTTTTTTGGGGTGTCTTGCACAGGTCCAGGAGTTGGACTTGATGATCCCAGTGGGTCACTTCCAACTCAGCATGATTCTATGATTCATTTTGTATGCAGTAGAGAAGGGATTTTACAAATAATTTTTTGATAGAAATGTGAATTTGTGCTTAATAATAGCAACAAAAACACCTCTCGTCAACTATCATAAAACAAACACTAAAGAAACATAAGCAGTTGTTTATTTTTCCTTCACAATTCTGACTACTTGAAAAAGACACGATGGCTTAATTTTTGTTGCCCAGTTCTACAACAATTCCTCACATTTATTTTCTTTGTTAATGGACAGAGACCAGGCTGCAAATTGTCAATGTTTTTTTTGCCTAAAAGAGAATTTCTAAGATTAAAACTGCTCAAAGTTCAGCACATGACAGCCTAAAGGTCAGCTTCTGAAAATGCAGAAAGAAAGAAAGAGCAAACTGTCCCAGGTGTCCTTGAAAGCAGAAGATAATACCAAGGAACAATTTTTGTGACTGACAGAAAGCTTGAAAGTGTTACCATTATTTATAAATCAGCTTTAAAGATTTTGTCTCTTAGTACATGTTGCTGGGCACTGGTAGAAATATCATGAAAGGAAACCATATCTGAAACAAAGTTATGGACAAAGAAATCACCTTTTCAACACACCTTTACTGAAATCTTGCTGAAGACAGTTTTATTACCTAGACCTGTCTATCCACTACATTTCTTCAGCAGGAGAGTGATGTATTCTTGATGTTGTGAGATACTTCAATATTAATAGTTACTTAAAACACTTTTAAGAGTTTTGACTATTTAGTCTTGCTGCAGAAGGTTTCAAGCATCAGAAACGTGGATTTTGACTGAAAATTAACAGGCAAAACCTGATAAAGGGAGAGAAAAACCTAAGCAAACAAAGTGAGCATTAAGATTCCTGAGCTGGCTTGGAAGACACTGCTATCATATCAACTGCAATTAAAGGCAAAACTAAAATCTTATAAAGAATAAATCTTAGGACAAGAACTGAAGAAAGTAAATGTAGTAACATGCAGAAGCCATCCCTAATTAGATGAAGAATCTGGATAGGCTTTCTCAGTTGGAGATGTCTGTGAAGCCTTTGACTAATGCTGCAGGGCAGAGAAACATATTTTCATAGCTCTGTAATAGTCTTAGTCATCATCAGAAACCAGAAACTGTGAGTTTCCACCTAATTTTGCTTGTGTTGATAAATGAAAAGCAGTTGCCAACACCACCTTTTAGAATATGTTCTCTCTAAAAATCTCCCCATACTTCATGACATTAGGAATGTCCTAAAAGGAACACTTCTCACAGAGAGAGAAGACAGCTCACTGAGAAGCCTGGGGAATATCTTGGGAGGTAAATATGGGCTTTTTTTAAGCATCAGCAGCTTAGGCTAATGATATGTGGAGGCAGAATACAGGGAAATATATGCAAGACCAATGCTATACTTAAAAAAAAAACCCCAAACAAAAAAAACCCCAAAAACAACAACAAAAAACAAAAAAAAAACAACAAAAAAAAAACCAAAAACCAAAAAACAACCAAATAAAAAACTACCAAGTAATCAACCAACCAACAAAAAAAATCCAAACAGAAAAACCAAATCAAAAACAACCCAAGCCATCAAAAGCTCATATTTGATGTAAAAAGCCAAGTTTTGAAAAAATATATATAAATAACACCAGTGGTACACATATCATCCATGAAATGCTGGTAGAGATGTTAGCCCAGTTCCTGAGATAAAAGGAAAAAAATGGGCAGTGTAGTAAGGTTATTTTCTCTCATTTCCTAGACAAAAATATAGGGGACATAAGAAGTAATTTTTGAGCACACATCACGCATGAGAGTGTGATACACATAAGCACACACTTCCTTAATATTAATTAAGCTTGGGGAAAAAAAAATCCAAGCAGATGACTCTTAATTCTTCAGAACATAATAACTGCTGAATGGGGACATTTTACAAAGAAATGCAGCATGTTTGATCAATCACATCTAGAGGAAACAGTTCCCAGTGGAACAAGATGATGTTTAAGGTCCTTTCCACCTGTGATTCTATTATCTACCTTGCCTATCCCACTCAGGATTAAATACAAACCTGGCAAGAATCTACTCACAACTCCTCCAAAAATTCAGATATTACAGGCATGTAAAAGTGGAGATTGAGAAGTTTTGAGTCAAAAAGTACGACATCTGTAGATCTGTAAGGTATAAAATATCATTCAGAGAGGAACAAGAATTTTTCTTATAACACTGTATGGCTGACATACTTGAGATCACCATGTTATAGTAGACAGAAACATATTCTGCCAGAATTCATTAGACAAGGTAAACTGGTTGTCATACCCCTTTTTTTTCTACTAGCTTGATACCTCTCCCTTGCAGTGTTTTTAGCTGTTCTTCGTACAACTGAGAGGCTGCACATCTCCCTTTTTAAAATATTGGGTATGAGACTGTTTCTTTTCCAGAAGAGAGTTGGCTATTCTGAGAAGCACCCTGTTGTGATCAGGTGATAATATAATGCAGTAAGCAAAGGAAAGGTGATAATTTTGTCTTTCTTCTCCTCTTTGTTCACCTAATTACAAAGTAAAAGAAACTTGAGAGTGAAAGCCCCTCTCATTATTTCAGAAGAAATATTATGAGAACGGCAAAATAGGAACCCCTTTCTACAAGAACTAGCTAGCTTTCATTGAATTATTTCCAACAGTGATTGTAAATCCATGTGTAAATGCTTGTGGCAACTGTGGACTTCTAGTTTTTAGACTCCTAAGTGTAAATATGTTGCCAGAATGCACATTATGCTACTACCAGATGTTAAATTACATTGCTTTTGTTATTACATTCATTCCGCTGTTTATTTCCTCTGGTTTGGAAAGATACAGACTTCTGGAAAACCCCATTCTCATGTAATTCAAGGCTGCTTGTACTCACAATGTGGCTTTTTTGTCCTCACAAACTGCTTCATAAATATGTACTGACGAAAGCAATAAAACTGCTTAGAAAAATTATATACAGACTTGTTTTTCAGGTATTCTCAAAAAAAAAGCTTCACTTACACAAATGCTCTGAACCAATTGTTTAGCTGTTAATTGTGACACAGTGTACAGGAATAATAGAGAGGTTCAAAGAGACAAATTAAAACAGAAATTCTACATGACAAACTATTTCGCTAAATCCTGTCATGAATCACTACCTTAACCTTTCTGAAAAATTTATTGCCAGCATGGAACTGAATATAAGTATTTTACAGTGACAATTAATCTGAACTTCAAATATTTTCTTTCAATTCAGAAGTAGCAGCAAATTTTGGATGAGAATATGGAAAAACAAGAACTGTTTTCTATATAGGAGAGATATCACCAGATTCTCTACACTTGTGAGTACCTTCATCTCTCTTCCATAAGGGGTGAAATATCAGCCCTGATCCCTTTGTGGCATGGTATAAAAATTCAGGCCCAAAACTCAGGAAACAGAGCACCAGGAATTTTTCTTTGTTCACCACAGGCTGCAGCTGCTGCATACAGTCCACTTTGCTTCCTTGAAGCTTTGGGCAAAAATGAGCATTGGAAGCAGGAGCAGAACATGAAGGGGCCACAGTCAATTTTTTTAAACTCTGAGAAACCATTGATTTGTCAAATCAATACATTCAGTGACTTACAAGTGCAGTTCCGCACCCATTTCAATAAAGATTGACATAGTTTGCAAAACCAAAATGTTTGAACTGTTCAAGCCAGGCATTTCACACATCTCAACAAAGTGGTGCTCAGGAATGTGAGTAAGAATAGTTCTCCTTGCACATCTGAGAGGATAGCAGCTTTCAGCTGGAATGGTCATTTGGGGATATAATCTCTTCACAAAAACAGGATTTCTAAGTCCATTTTAAACAATACATGAAGCAGAAAGTCTTCTATGAAACTACCATCAAACTGATGTTTGCTCTGAATCCTCAGCAGCAAACTTTCAGCTTTTCTGGACTATCTCCCTGTCCTCAATTCTGTCACTCAAACCCCAAAGAAAAAATAATAGAAAAAAGGAATTTAATTTTACAAACAATGGCAACTACAGGTTGCCAGAATTATCCCTCATCTATTACTAGAAGGCAGTAACTAATAAAACAAATGCTTTTTATTCTCATACACAGAAGTGTGTACAAGTAGTCAGGAAAATAAGCTCTGTCAGTTTCTGTAGTAAGGTATAGAAAGAAGGATAAATCCTCTGATTTACTGACAGCAGATAGCCCAATATGAGCAGGAGAAGGCAGGAAAAATCACTACTAAATATCCCCATGGAAGTGGAATTTGTTCAGCTAGAATAAACTCTCACAATAATCCTAAGCAGAAATTTGGTCCCAGAGTTTTTATTCCCCAGTGAAAATAAGTAAATGTGTGTGTTTGTGAGGGAGGGCCATGCATCTCCTCAGCAATAGGTAAGTTAGAATGGGCTTGTTTGAAATGTCTGCAAAATAGGATGCTGAAAAAAAATCATGGTCATATAAGAGGCAAAGGACTTGCAGAAAACACCTTATTATTTACAAGTGTCTACCATAATTTTTCCAGGAATTTCTTACTAATTCTGTAACTATCTCTAAAATGTGTTTTCTGCATAGGACCAGGCTGAATACTGTTATAAGGCAGTTATAAGTCAGAATCTGACTGACTCATTTATGCTCCTTCTGTTGTCAACAAGGAGAGAAAGGGGATCTCTCTGGAAATCTACATTGCAATGAAATCAGTTCATAATTTTGAGGCTAAGCATTCATGGAATAGATTTGTTGATGTTTTTTATGAGTACATTTAATCCTTTTTAATAATTCATTTTGTAAATTGTTAAATGTTATTGTTAAATGGATAGAAGACTAAAAGCTTTGAGTTTTAACTTTTTTTCATGCTAGGGCATATTTTATTGTTGAGAGTACATAATCTTGTTGCAGTCCGCAACCTCAGGATCTTGTCCAGGGAAGCCGCAGGGTTCTGGGTACCAGTATGGAACACAAATGAGACGGGCTCCCATTCATGAAACCATTTATTCAGCATCGGAACAAACTCAGATCCAGAACAGAGAGCCCTGAACAGAGGCTGAGCAGGGGTTTTTGAGGGGCAGAACTCTTGAGGGTGGAGTTCAGGGTCAGGGACCACTAGAAACACAGCAAGGGAGAAACCCCCAGGCACTCAAACTCAATCAGAACTCCTGGGCCGCCTTTCACAAGGGGTTTGGGGTGGGACAATGCTTATCTGAAAAGTAACTCTTTGCCTCCCCCGAGGCACGTCACAACATCATCTAACTGGCTTTTATTTCTTTTATTAGAGATTTATGCATAAGAGGAAATAATAATATCTCCAAACTGCATCCAAGAAAGGTTAGTAACTCACCCTCTGTTAATGTTGTGTTAATCATAACTGATTTCTGACACTTAAAAGAACTCCTCTTGGGATCTCCCGAAAAGTTTTTCTTTCCTTTTCTTTACCCATGATTTATAGCCCTGGTTTTTCTTCAAGTCAGTTTCAGTGCACAAACACAGATGCTGGTGTTTTACATCTTGCTGAGGTCTCCAAACTTTTGATTGCTGAATGTGACGCAGAAAAACTTACTGATCACAGCAGACATATCACTCATTTGCAAAGACTTGACTAAGCTGCTTTTTGCATTTGACTCCAGGAAAACCAACATAGCTGTCATTGTCCTGAAGAGAGAAATATCTTCACGCAGATAAGAACTAAGCACTTAAGCTCTGAGTGACATGAACTAGGACATCCAACATATTTAGGAGGAGAAATCTCACACTACTTCTTTAATAAGCCCATTCAAAGCCCAGTCTTCTTTCCTTGTGCATTTTAGATTGCTTTTCCAGACCTCTGCTGAGGGTCAGAGCTGGAGTGCCTCATTCTAAATCCTGTTTGTGGTCTAATGGGATTTTCAGTGCTTGGATATTGCTCCAATTAAAATCATTAGTAGCTAGTTCTCATTTTTAACCAGCTGTTCTCATTACCAACTACCCCTAGTCTTTTGATAATCCTACTTGACATTTTATTGCATGCTTGAAAAGCTAATTTTCTTTAAACTTTGGCTGGTTACGGTAATTTTCTTGATGTTTTGGCTTGAACAACAAATAAGCATGAAGATCAAGAGAAATCAGAAACAAAGCTTCCTCTCTGTATTAACATCCTTACTCAGTTTGTTACCTCATACAAGTCTTACTTCAGTGCTTCAGCATTATTCAAGAATTTCTGTGTAAATGAAATAAATTATATTGTCATCCTCTCTGTATTGTTTTGACCTCATATCACATTGAGGCTAAACATGAAATCATGGACTCACTAAGGTTGGAAAGGTTATCGAGTTCAGCTACTAACCCAGCACTGCCAAGCCCATCCACTAAACCATGTCCCTGAGTGCCACATCTACATATTTTTAAAATACCTTTGGGGATAGTAACACTACCACTGCCCTGGGCAGCCTGTGCCAGAGCTTAACAATCCTTTGGGGGAAGAAATTTCTCCTCATAGCCAACCTAAATGTACCCTGGCACAACTTGTGTCCATTTTCCTCTTGTCCTATTACTTGTTACTTTGGACAAGAAGTGAACACCCACCTAATTACAGCGTTCTGTCAGGGAGTTGTGCAGAGCCACAAGGTCCCCCTGAGCCTCCTTTTCTCCAGGCTCAGTCCCTTTCCTAGCTCCCTCACCCACTCCTGGTGCTCCAGACCTTTCCCCAGCTCCATTCCCTTCCCTGGACACGCTCCAGCACCACAATATCCTTCTTGCCCTGAGGGGCCCAGAGTTGCCCCCAGGATTCGAGGTGTGGCCTCAGCAGTGCCAGCACAGGGATGCTGCCCTGCTCCTGCTGCCACACCATGGCTGGGAGAGCCCAGGCACCGTCAGCCTTCTTGGTCACCTGAGCACCCCCTGGGCTCATGTCCAGCTGCTGTCACCAGCACCCCCAGGGCCATTTCCAGCTTTCCAGCCACTTTTCCCCCAGACTGGAGCTGCAGCTGGTTGTTGTGACCCAAGGGCAGGACCCAGCACTTCCCCTGGTTGTACCTCACCCCAGTGGCATCATCCCATGGATCCAGCCCATCCGGATGCCTCTGCAGAGCCCTCCTGCCCTCCAACAGAGACACACCCCCATCCTGTGGGAATTTAATTAGATGGGAAAGATAATACCTGGGACCAGGTTCCTGGGATAGAGGGAATAAACCTGAAGCCTTGGGGGACAGGGGGATGCTGATGGAGTCATCCCACCTTAGAGTTATAAGATCATAGCCCTGGTCTGCGTTTGTGATTGGACTTTTGCCCTCAGATATCCCTTTACATTGTGAAGCTCACCACACCTCTGGGTCTTTGGAAAGAGCTTCTCAGACCATGCAGCCTCTGTATGAACAATAAAATCTATCTTGGGCACTCCATCGCACCCATCCCTCCAATCTTCCGTGCCAGACCGGTCCCAGATTGCTGCAAGCTGACTGCAACACCACCAGCCTGGTGCTGTCAGGATCTGAGGTGGCCCTCAATCCCCTCATCCAGACCTTGATCCCCTCATCCAGACTTTTGATGAAGATGCTGAACAGGCTTGGCTCCTGTTCTGATCCCATGGGAACCCTCTGGTGCCCAGCCCAGCTGGATGTCCCTCCATTCCCCACCACTCCCCACCCCTGCCCTCAGTGAGTTCTTCAAACAGAGGACAGGGCCCTGTCCTTGAGCAGCCAGTTCCTCCAGGAGATGCTGTGGGAGAAGGTGTTAAAGGCTTTGTAAAGTCCAGGCAGACACATACACAGGCTTTCCCTTACCCACTGAGCAGGTCACCTTGTCACAGGAGGAGATCTGGTTGGTCAGGCAGGACCTGCCTCTCCTAAACATAGGCTGGCTGGGCCTGACACCCTGGTTGTCCTGTTACTGTTGCTGATGCCACTCAAGGTGATCTGCTCCATGGCCTCCCTGGCACTGAGCTCAGGTGACAGGCCTGTAATTCCCTGGATCCTTTTTCCAGTCCCACTTGTAGACTTGTGTTGTCATAACATTTGCCAACCTCCAGTTAACTGAGACCTTCCTGGTTAACCAGGACTGATGGAAAATGATGGAAAGGTGCTTGGTGAGCTCTTCTACCAGTTCCCCCAGTATCCTTTTGGGGATCCTATCCAGCCCCAGATGATCACTGTACAAACATTCTTTGCAGAAAAAATCAAACAAACCAGCCAAAACCCCATTTTTTTATGTTTTCAAGGATTTTCAGTCATATCTCAGGTGTTGCAGCAGAAAATTACGGGCAGTTGGTAGACTGGAGTCTCAAAATATGGCAGAGGAGAGACTTAACCCTCCAGTCACTTCCATGAAAGTGACTGAAATTCTCTCTTTCAATATTACAGCGGCTATTTCATGAGTGACAAAAAAACCCCAAAAAACCAAAAAACCAACACTTTTCAAGTTTGTCAAAAAGATTAGTTCTTAGGACACTTCCTAAGCCTTCCAGAAACTGAATCAAGACCACAAATAAAAAAACTGTAGAGTTTGCCAGACTCAAAATAACAAAGAGACAGTTTATTGACATCCCATTATGTGGACTTTCTAGATGGGTTTTCTCCTTGGTAATGTCTCTTTCCACTGACACTTTTAATGAAGGTTCATCTGTAAGAGACACTTTTTTTCACCGACTGATGCATCATGTACAAGTCCTTAGCAGAGGTTCAAGAGAGAAGTCCTTGTTTAAATATCAGTCTCAGTGATGCTTGCTCTGATGTCTGTCTTTCTATATCTACTTAATTTTTCCCTCTGCTAAAACCAACTGAAGTAACAAAGAAAGATAAAGAGGCTACTAATTGAACCACCAAGTTCAAAATACAACCTATAAGTATGCTCAAAGATCTTAATCAATCAGAACAAAATAAAATCCTGTTGCCTTCAAAGTGAAGCTCCTCTCTGTTAGTCGTATTACTGAAGTTTCTGTTGAGAAAGGAATCTCTGCATTGTAGCTCCAGCTAAGGCAATGTATTAAGAACAATTTCTGATTATAGAAGATATATTATATGAAGCTGAAATCCCTCTGGATTTCTAGCAAATGTGTTTTCATACATACTAAGAGAGAACATCAATATTACAGTAAACACATATATATATATTTACATAATGATTTTCATTTACTAAGTAAATAATGAAAATTACTCCTTCCATGATCCAAATGCTGTATTTGTATTTCTGTTTAGGGTTCTTCATAGCAATCCATCCTCACAGCCTGCTTTCCTTCTTTTGCTGCATAAATTGTAGGCAACAGTTTCAAACATTGTTATGTATTAGTTGATATTTTTCTGACATTTTTTCTATTTTTACTGCTATAATCAGAAAATCAAACAGATGGAGAAAATATATTTTGAGACACATCAAATTATAATAACCACAACTTTCATGGCTCAGCACAAATTGAATTCACAATAGAAAAGACATCTAATTTCTGTAGGATCTTTCTGAAGCAGTTAGATATTTGGACTTGAAGCAAATCTATCTGTTCACCAGAAAAACATATTGCAGTCTAAAAGAGAGTTGATCTGGGAAAGGCATAATTCAGAAGCACTTTTGCTCCTTATGGTGAGGTTGTATCACTTAAAAGAGTTGTATTGTCCTGATATTTTTGGTCTCTTTTTGCACCAGCTGACATATGTTGATGTTTCTAATATGGCTTTAGTTTCACTGAAAACGTTAAAAAAAGATTCCTGTTAATTGCAGCTCTATATGACAAAAGGCATCCATCACTGAACTCTAAATTCAACACTGCAAGCTCCTGTTTAAAAACCATGAACTCTAAATTTAAGGAAATTGGGAAAACCATCTGAGTTACTTTGTGCACATCTGGGTTGCACTTGCTTAGCTTCTTTTTTTAACTGAAGACATTAAGGACACAGAAACTTCACATTTTTGTTATTTAAAATTCAAGAAGCAATAATCCCAGAAGCTGTGGCTTTAGACAATTATTATCAGGCTCACAATACACTCATGAGAAGTGACAGCACTGAAGCTGTTAGTGGGGTGCTCCAAACACAAAAGGGCTGGGAAGCACAGAGCTTCAAAGGCAGGCAGTGATGAAACAGGGTGTTGCATTTTCAGAGATGTTAAAAAACAAAGCAACAAAACAAATTCTGACCAGCTTTCTTCTATAATGCTTTCTATTACAGAAGATTTTGCTCAATTAAATAACTCATGACTAATAAAATTAAAAATAAATGTTAAAAAACAACAACAGCAACAAAAAGCCAGTAACATTAACAGCACGAATTCAGGGAGGTCTTTAATGATGCTACTTAGTGGGCAAAAAATATTCCAATACCTCTGCAATAGGCAGTTTTGAAATTCTGGTAAAAATTTGCGGCACTCATAAACTGAAAGCCAGAAACACGTATCACATGCAGGAGAAAGGGGTGGCTTTTGAACTGGAGCCAGGCTGAAAAAACATTTCAAAGAGGCAAAAGGAGCCCTTTCCTACTGAGATTAAGAACACAGAAACTAAATCTCAACCCTGATCTCACTGTCAGACCTCATTTAACAAGTAATCAGCAAGTTTTCTATTTCAGTGAAACATTTCCATTCTTTTGCTAGTTTTCATGGCTTTGCTGCCCTTTGTGACTGTGGCCTTTAAAGCTTCATGATAAAAGTTTTGATCAGAAAGTTCTGTGAAACCAGCTCCCTGGCACACAAAGTACTTACTTTTCAAATGAACTGTTAGAAGTAAGTGATTTTAATAAAGCATTTATTAAAGGTTAATTGCTAGCTGATAAAAGTACTTGCTTTGGTCAGTGGGAAGGAAATATGATTGTAGTCAATCTACTCTTATCTAGGAGTTAAGCATGGAATATTACCATGAAGTCCTTTTAATATGTTTATTTTTATTTTTCTTTAATTTAATGAAAGCACTTGGAAATAAAAGGATAATGTTTAATTGTCTCGACAGCCCTCACAACAATGCTCACTGAGATTATATCATTATGACCTTAATGCAGACATAGCACAGAACAGGCCCAGTCAATAACCTCACTAAAGTTGAAAAAAGTCTAAAAAACTACAACCCCTTTATTCTCTCTGATATGTGTAAAAGACCACAATTTGTCAAAAGTAAAATACTATTCCCATATTAATTTTTTCTCCCAGTGCCAGAAGGGACACAAATGTTTACATTTTCATAATGAAATTAATAAGTATGTGTTGGGGTCAGAGAGGCAAGATATATACCTTTATCTGTAATGCCTAACTCTGACACCCAAGAAAGCATTGAGTTTCACATAGCACCATGGAGACAACTGTTAGAGTTAAGTAGAAAAGACTGAAAATGTGTGTGTATTAGAAGGTTTCTTGAGTCACTGAGTGAATAGGTTAAAGTTTAGAGTTTAAGGTAGCTTAGAGAACAGAAGACAAGATAGAAGATTTAGAGTGTTGTCTCTTGTCCTTCTTCTTTCTTCTTCATATTCTTCTCCTAAGGGTTTTTGGGTGGTAGTAAGTGATTAGATAAAGAATGCCGTAGTGCAGCACACAAGTGTTGGGTCATTGGATCACTAAGAAAAATAATTTAGTTGGCATCTGTTAATTGGGTAAATGGACATATAAAAGACCTTGAAGAAGATCTTTGTTAGCCATTTTACCCCTTTTCTATCATAGTGCACATAGCTCCTTGTACCTTGTAATGCTGATAAGAAAAGAATAAACAACTGAGACCAAACAAGAGAAAACTGCCTCCCTCTCACAGTCTTCAGTTCAAAGAGAAAAAGAACCTAACCCAAAAGTGCTTAACGGGACAACTATGAATAATTTATTCTTGTGACTTTGTCACTAGGAAGTATTAATTTCACAGTTCCTATATAATGTGCATCCTGAAATGCCTGTGCAGCTACAAGACAGCTAGAAGACAGATTCTAACTCTCAGAAATAGTGTCAGAGTTTTCTTCTCTTGTTCCCCTAGTACCTTATTTTCTGCAGAAAATGCTTTCTAGTAAATAGGATAAAATTAAAAGAAGAAAAAAAGAAAAGCTGTCCTCAGTATCCCAAAAACTCACATTACTTTGTATTTTTGTCCCCTTCCCTTCTCTTTCTCAGTCTTTCCTTTAATTCAGATGAAAGTAACTTGCTCTTTTATGACTGGCTCAAGCACAGACTCCAAGGTGGGTTGTTACTGCAGCCAGCTGACTCTGTATTCATAGGAAACAACTCTAAATTCTCTTGCATGACGAATTTGCCACTCAAAGACTTGCAATTAGAAATCTTATATGTGTCTTATAAGCTGGAAGGCAACTAAATGATCCTAAACTTCTTCAGTGGAGCTGAGCACTCATTCTTCACCATTTGCAAGTTCTTGAAAGATTCATTCACTGCAGGGAAAGGAGGAAGAATTAGATGAGTGTCCTCCTTGCTGGGAAGATGAAGCAGCGTAAGTAGTTCACCATTCATATAGTTTAATGTTGAATGAAAATCTGGCAAGATTTATGTTCTCTTGCAAAATGTGATTGTTCTAACAAAGCAAATAAGGTTGGAAAAGTGGTGCAAATACCAGTCATCCTACATGGCGCCACAGGATGGCATTCTCTATGTGATTAACCAAAGAGACACAACAGCCACACAGCCAAATATGAGCTCAGACTTGTAACAAGGAATTGTTTTGTGTCAGGGGTTGGGGTCTTGGTGGAAGAAAAGCACTGAAATATTCCTGTAGAAGCCTTCAGCTTGGAGATATTGCACCGAAACTTCTGAGGGATGCAGAGCTCTTCTGAAGAGGATTGTTACTTGCCAAGAGCATGTTTCCTGCTTTTGAAAGAGCTGGTACATCACCAGCTGCCCCAACAGTTCCTTTTAGTTTCTGAAGAAACTAACTATTGTTAGTTGTTCTGAAGAAACTAAGAACTATTGTTCAGATCCTCCAGTAGGATTATCAGTGGGATCTTCACATGTACTTGAAAGGTTTTGTTCTTTTGTTCTACCAATAAAGACGGTAAAATTAGCCCTATAATGGGATTATTTGTAGAGTGTGGATAGCTGAAATCAGTTGGTCCTCCTGGGACTGCTCAATGTTCACACTCAAGACTGAAACTTTAAAAAGTATTGAACCTACATTGAATACAATGAACTTGTATTAACATCTTTCTGAAAAGCAAGCCCTGTGAAAGCTTCTTGTTTTTTGGAATTTTTACAACAAGACACTTTAAGTTGTTAGACTCTTCTGAAAGTCTTACCCTTGTGCTAAATAAAGCAAATCATAATGAGATACCTGGAAATTTTAAGAGGGCAAAAAGGAAAAAGAGACAAAGGTCTGTATCACTGTAATTTTCTCTATTACATATAATGGGCCCTCTGCAAACCACAGAAGCCACTGGAAGTGCTGACCAAAACTACTCTTGCTATGATTCACATGTTGAGAAAACAGAGGTCACCCATGGCCACCTGCAAGAGAGAACATTAAGCAGCCAATAACTAAAACCCCAGTGTACATTTCCATCTGCATTCCATTCAACACCCAGTCCTTATCACTTTATTCCATTTATTGTCACTGTCCCGTACCATCTGATTTTGCCACAAAGCTGCCATTTTGCATCATGTCTTGACATCCTGTTCCTGCAATTAACAGCCAGTGCCAATTATACTCAGCTGCAGGTCATTTTGCTACTGCCCCTTGCAGGGAGCTGGCTAAGACCCCTCTGTCAGTTAGATTTCTCCCACACTCATGCTTTAGCCTATATACAGCTGGGAAAAGAAAAACAAAACCAAAAAGAGTACTTGCTTCTTAGCTGCTAAATGATAACGGATGCATTTCTCAAGAAAAATATTGTATTTCCAAAATACCTCACTTGACTTCCAAATTCTCATCTACCAATCCAAATTTCCTAATTTCCAAATTGTCAAGAACAGGGTCCCTCAATAAAAGCTGGAACAGATATTCTGCCTATTAAAAGTATCACAATGCACAAAATCATAAGGACATATAGCTTTTAATTAGAAAAAAAATTGAAAGAAATAAAGAAATTGATCTGCATTAAAATTTTCTTCTGAAAGAAATAAAACTGCCAATTCTTTTGAAATAAATTCACTCCCGGCCTCCCATTTAAAAAAACAAACAAAAACCCAACAACAAAAAACAAACACCACAAAACTCTATAATGTATTAATATTTTGACAAGGGTGGATAAATGATGAGGGGGAACAGTTCTTGAAAGCCACAGGGTCTTAAATTTGATTATTCTATAAGTAGGACTTCCTAAGAGTTTCATGATCCTTCTTTCTGGTCATATTAAGATTAATATTAAGATTAATGTGTTCTGTTACACTGTAAGGTTTAAGGTTAGGCCTTTTTCAGTACTAGATCAGGCATGGAGAGTTCAGCCAAAAAGCATGGAGAAATTAAATTTAAAATTAAATAGAAATTCACTTCTTTCACCAATTCTACAAAGAAAAGTTTTCTGAATCATTAGGATTAGCATCTATTCATAAAGCTTGACAATGAAATAATTACTTAAATATTTTCTGCATTATATTATTTAAATCAGTTTAAATACTTCTGCTGAACTCTGATGTCATGACGGGTCTTAAAACCAATCTCTTTTTTAAAAGATTTTAGAGATGATCAAGAGCTAACGGTCATGGAGGATTATTGAATGTAAAAGCCTGAAATGTATACTGCTAATATTCCTTAGCCTGTAGTAATAACTTAAGCATGCAAAACAATCCTCAAATTTTGTTAGAAGACCATTTAGTGGTCAGACACCACCACTTTTGAGGGAGGCATACTGTCCTGTCCACAAGTAAAAACATCTAGACAGATTAAATCTGACATCCACAAAACAGATCAGTCTTAACCATGTATTCTATATTCTCGACACCCTAATAAAATAGGAGAAAAATTGGTAATCATATTAATCGTAATTGTGAGGCCATATATCTCAGACACCTTTTCCAACTTAAATGATCCTGTGGTTCTGTAAACATGAGTTTCTTTTCTTCTGGTCTCCCCCACTTCCTGTTAATGTGCTCCAGATTTGTTTTCTTCCCAAAGTAAATCTCCTTCTCTCCTCCTCCCTCACTCAAGCCCCTGTGCTCTGCTCTCAACTGACAGATTTGCTGCTGTCTCTTTGGCACAGATAGAAAAAGAATTTTGTTACTGGCACTGCCAGACTCTGCAGCTTTTGGAAATTTTGTTTCCCAGCCCTTGTTTTCCCTTGTGCCCTCTGGGGACTGAAGGTAGGGCAAGAAAAAGCTGTGCTTGGCTTTGGTCACTGAGTGAAGCTGACTTATTCTTTGTGCACCAAGACACAACCTCCTACCCTATATCAAGAGCGACAAAAAAGTGTGCACTTTTAATGATTCATACAAAGAAGAGGTCCAAGGTTTTTCTTAGAAAATTTAGTTGCACTGATCCTGCTGCAAAGATGAAACCACAGTTTTATATAATCCATTCTCATTTAGGAGGCTGGAAGGCACTTGGACTAAAGGCAAGAGGTGAAAGGAGAGATTTGCTTTTGGATTCTTTCTTGGGTTCCAATTCATCAGGTGGTATTCTTAAACAACTTATCAAAACAAAAAAAAAAAACAACAACAAACCAAAAAACCAACAACAAATCAAAAACAAAAAACAACAAAAATTCTCACCCAAATAAAAGGGAAAAAAAAATCTTCCAAACCCCAAAATCTAAAAATACTTATCTCACAGACCTCCAAGAATGGAAGGTTGTCCATATTTGCTGCTGTGCCTGAGCTGACACAGAGTTTCCCCAAAGAAAAGAGCCTGCTAGAAGCTCTACTGAGGACTGCTCACTAATATGAATGCACCTGGGGAAACACCTACACCACAATTAGGTTTGTTTTTCATCAACACAGCTGACAGAGGCCACTCCCCAAAATGAGGAGGTAGGCTGCCATGATGCTTGAATCAGAAATTCCCCCCAACAGTGAACTCCAGAGGAAGCACTACTGTGGACATCTCTTTCCTGCTGCCTGCAGATATCACCAGATGGTTTCAAACAGGCACAGCTCTTCCTCTGCACTATTTCTCCCCCTCTCTCGTCCTACTAGCCAGGTCTGGCATGATCTAAATTATCACGATGATTTCTTTTCCTATCTCTCTTCTCCAGGTGGTATGAAGGACAACTGCAGTCCTAGTCCTGTCAGCAAGAAATGGTTAATATCCCACTTACCAGAAACAGAACTTTTTGGCACAAATTTAAGTACTGTGTGTAAATGTCCCTTACTTCTTGCTTACTATTTGTTCTATTTTGAATTGTTTTTGCACTAATTGAAGGAAGACTTCAAAAGGCAGCTTTTGCCTGCTTTCAAGAAATGAAAGAAAAGAGGTTGGCTTGTGTTTCTTTTGTCTTTGAAATAACAAAAAAACCTGAGAAGAGCAACAAAAAACCCACCCATACGAACCTACCTATCCTACCATGGCTGAACCCTTCTATCACCACATGAAGCAGCTGGAGTCACCTCCCAAAGATGACTGGACTACTTCACTGGGATAGTTTAAGCTGAAGAAGGTTGCTGAACAGGGAATTTAAGATCCCATAAGGCTCACCATATAAGTGCATTGCAGTCCCAAAGCACAGCTGCTGTAGTGTTTTCAGGAGGAAGGAATCTATTGGTGGTTTCAATTGGTAACAGCTTTGCTTAAGATGCTCCTGCAGCACAAGAAGGGCTCCTCTTTTCAGGTTTTTAGCGTAAGTTTTATCTCTGTCTGCAGGCTCCAGTGACCTCATGCCATCAGGGAAATGATAATAGTTCTATGTACATATGTTATCAGTGTAATTAAAATAAATCCTCCTTTTATTCTAGCCATTTATGCTGCATTTAAAAAAGGAAGGAAATATGCAAAGTGTAGGATGAACAGCTCCTCCTGCTTTCCTGCCTCTTCTGAGCCAAGCAAGTATAGTATTTTCTATTTCCTCCTGTGTGCAGACCACTGCCCCATTTTGGATGGAAACATCACCATGACATGGTACTATGACATGGGTCCAGCGGGGGTGTGTTAACCCAGTTCATCAGAAGAGTGTGGAGGCCCACTCCAGATCACGCTGAGAGGAGAATGCAGCCAGCCAGCTCTGAAAAGAAAGTTATTAGGCCCCTGGATCAACTCAATAATTGGCATGCATTGCAACCTCGAGCAATTTTTGTTTTTCTTTTTTCAAATATAGAGAGAAATCCTGGTCCCACAATTTTTACCTGACAAAGGTCTTTCCTAAGCAGGAAATAAATTAGTGTTTTTGAAAAACCCTGGTGGTCATGTGACTTCTCATTATTATAATTATTTGCCGTGCTACAGACACTTGGGACTCCTTCCACCAGCAATTGGAAAGCCAGTATTCCCTAGATATGAGCCATTCAGCCAAGACTTCAACAACACAACACCTCGCTTCTCCATTTTTGGAGGTATTTATGCCCTGAAAGGTATAAAGAGATTTTTAGAAGTTGCAGGGAATGTGTATTCAAATCTAAGACTGAAAGATAGAAGCCCAATTTAAAAATAAATAATAAAATAATCAAACCACAGTGCACAGACAGTCCATAGATGCCACTATGTTCTGAAGCATAGTTCAGAGTAATTATAGAACCTAATTGCTCTGCAAAGCAAAAGTCCTCTGTGCAGCACTACAGGGGGAAGAAAATTAGAGGTGAAAGCTCATTTCTTTAAAAGTCAGGCCTAAATGGCATCTGTTACAAGCTCTTAGCCACACATTTGTATTACAACCTGCCCAACTGAGCAGCTTAAGCTACCCAGCAGGATATAGTTCTGCTTTCCCATCAGCTGAAGAAAGCTCTCCTTCCCCCTGCACACAAGTAGGAATTAGTCTTTACTAAAGTCACAACGTATTTGTCAGTGTTTACTAAGATATTTCTTAAGGTTTCAGTAAAAAATCCTGCCCTCTAGATGAAGCAGGGAGTATGCCCACACATCACTTTTAAGAGATCTGCTCCTGGTAGTGGAACACAAACCTCTCCATCCCTGCAATTAATGTGTGGGAGATGCTGGTCTAGGACACATTAAAATTTAATTAACCTGAATTTTCATTCCACTCTCTTCTAGGTGGTCAAATTTACCAAGACACGCTTCCAGTTGAAGGCAACCCAGGTATTGACACGGGACAGGTGCTGTTTTTCAAAGGTATTTGTTTGCTGCTACTGCTGTTTGTGTTCCCATAAATTCATGTGTAGAAAACAGCATTAAGTATTCTCCAATATACTCCTAAATACTCTCCAAATACTCCTAAAGGAGTGTTTGCTCTTCTCATTTCATGCCTACTCATGCAGAGGACCTCCTGCAATGCTGTTATTTCACTAGTCAGATGTAAGTAAACAGCAGAGAGAAGTCGTCATGCCAAAATGAAAGATAACCTTTTCTAAAAGTGTATAAGAACAAACAGGGTGAACTCAGGGGGCTGGAAGGTCTGCTTCAGAGGAATGCAGATCTTCAGATCATACCAACTTCTGTGTATGACAGTGATGGATGGTGCTTGTTGCAGTCAACAGATTCATTACACTTCAGGTAATCTCCCTTCCTGCACACTGGTGTTTTTTAACTCCTCTGGGAAACACCTGTCAAATTGTGCTGACAGATACAGAGTCAAAAGCCCAAAGGGGATAGGATTTACCATACTTGTTCAGCATATAAACAGCTCCTTATTTTCAAGGATGCATTGCAGTTGAGCTTATCTTATTTATTAGGGTTGTAATAAAGTCTCTCCAGAAAGTTGATTTAGTACTGTGTTCACTTATTTCTTAACTAAGCTAAAATATTTATTTTCTCAGGATAGAGGATTGTCAAGTGACCTCAGCAATAACCTGGGACTGCAAACCTGAATTCAGACCCCAAGCCATAATGACCTCAACTAAACTGCTGGGCCTGAGTTCACCATTTATGAGAATGGAGTTTTCTACCTGCACAGGAGATGTCTGGTGACAAACATTAAGAACTGCAACTCACTCATGTGTTAGAATATTAGAGATATATAAATGCTGCTATGTCTCTAACTGCATTAAAACAGGTTCTGGACACACCTCAGCTTTTGGGATGTCCTGAGCAGACTTTGAAAATGAGAAAGATGTTCAACATGTCTTGGTGCTGAATACCTAATTCAAGGCATTCAATGTTTTCAACACAGTCATTTTAACCTGGGATCAATTTTTTGGTGCTGAAAAATGTTCTGACTGTAAGATAATTTCACTAATGTTATCAAAGCACATGAATGTCCAAATTCCACTAACACTGGAGAGTCCTAATTTCAAAACATTTCAGGTCTTTCATAAAGTTTTTCTCAACATAAAAGCATCACAACATAGCTGCGGATGCTAAATGCAAAAAGCAAGCAGGGAACAGAGCCTTTGTGAAACTAAGTCACACAGGCCTCTCCCTCTAGCCTGAGAAAGCATAAGAAAGAATCCAAACAGTCCTTCATAAAGGACAACAATCTGCAGGTGTTGTTTAGGAAACAGTCAAGGGGTTGTGTTCCACTTAACCAATGATGGTGGATGTGTTGCTTTAATGACCAGTGGGAGTTTTACCTCTCAGACCTTCTTGAACATGTGTATAAAAGAAGATCAAGAATAATAAACTTTGCTCTCTTGGACAACACAGCTAAGAGAGTCAGTGTCGTGCTTATCACCATGCCTAATACAGTGTGACACCCTCCTACTCCTATTCTTAATATAGTGCAACACATAGCAAGAAAAAACTCCCTTGATCTTTTGTACCACTGGAATTGGAGGTGACCTCCAGTCAAAACCTGAGCGGTTAGCTCAGGACTGATTCCTCTGACATGTTTCACTTTTTCTCATGCACTGGACACAAAGCTTAGAGACTTAACCTGGTTGAGAAATCCGCTCAATTAGACCTTGTGATTAGGTGAATTAGGTAAACTTGAGTTTCTTTTGAGCCCTCTAACCTGGAAGTAGTTTGGAACAGTGGCTGCTTTGTACTTTGTTCTTCTTTGAACAAGAGAAGGCTCCAAGCTCCTGTGAAATTCCACTGCTGTCTGTCTTCCAGAGTAAAGGTATCTTAGGATACCTGAGTCTCAACCAAATGTCTTATTCTTATGTCATTTTTTGATTGCAGCTCCTCACAACTTTAAAATTTTAATTATGTAAATGTTATCAGGATTTTCACTCATATTAATAATCCACAAAAAAGACAAGACTCAAAATTATACTGGTTGAGCACAAACATGTGCAGAAGATTATGCCATCTAGCCTGAGGAATAGTTGTGGGAAGGTCTCAGTGGGATTTCTTAGGTTTGTGTTTGATAGGCTTTTTCCCTCATTTAAATTTATATTATCTGACATATGCCCTGGCCCATTACTTTACTCTCTAGAGACTACTCTGGTACAGAACTTTGACCTTACAGGAAATTAATTTACTTCAGCTATTGCAAAAGTTAAAAGAACGGAAGCCGTGGAATCTTTTTATATTCATCTTTTAATATTAATCCTTTTATATTCAAGACATTTTGACTTGAACTCTGACTACACCAAGTATCAATACAAATCCAAGGAGACAGGCCTGCATTTACATTTTTTGTGTGTTGGTCATACATTCTGTTCTCTGGAGGGAGCTTCCTGGCAGAGATGACAGTGAAGTGGGAATTGTGAGGGTAGTTTCAGGCACCAGCCTTCTGGCAAGAAGTAGAGGGAAACTGAGCTAAACAAACATATCTTTGGTACTCTGTCGTGTAATCCTTTCCACCTGTGAATAATGAATCACACAGCTAAACTCCCCATACTTAAAACAATAGGGGAAACCTAAAATGACAAGAAAATAAACATCTACAGTAAGTAATTACTGTTTTATTTGGTTTGCAGTAAATCTTTCCCAAGTTTCCCTCAGACTTCCCTGAGGACCATGAAAGGGCTGTTGGTAGTTTTCATTACCTGTAAGTGCATGTCATCCATTGTCACAATTTACTGTGTTCCAGGGCTCTGCAGTACATCCTACAAAGGCAAAACTCATCCAAGCTGAAAATCCGCTCCTCTTGGCCACTCTCCCCTCCCCAGGCACAGACAGATCTCAGCTGCAGCGAGTTTTTTATCCCATGTTATGTCTGCACTATAGGAAGAGTACATACAGCAACTAGAACATGCACAACTTTTTTAAAAAATCTTTTCAGAAATTAATACACCCGTTATATAAAGCTGCTGATTAGAATGAGGCCACCCATGCCACATGCAGACCTGTGGAGCCAGTTTCATATATTAAGGATGCGTGAAAAGAATGCAAGTAAAATTGATGTAGAATTTAATTATGTTTGGTTCATGAGCCCCTTTTCATCCATGAGATGTTAACAGATACCCCTTCTCCTTCTCGGTTATTCCCTCCTCTTTTAAGTATCCGACAGTGGCTGGCATAGATACTGTCTTTGTATACAACACATAGAGCAAACATAAAACAGCATCACTAATATAAAATCCAATTTCCTCCAAAAAACCACAGTGAAACAAGTTCATTCCTTTGAAGTAGCTCCATTAGTGTTTCCATTGGAAAGTAGTATCAGTCATTTGTGGCCTTTTTTAAAACCTACTATCTATGTGTAAAGCTTTAATCAAAGTACTTGTCAGTTACACTTATTCTGTGGACAATTTTAATTGTAAAAGTGCACTTGCAAACTTGATGGAATGCATGAAATAGAAGCCTCTCTGAGTCCCTCAGAGACAGAAAGGAATACAGGGGTTGAATTCGAGACTTTAGAGAAACTGAAATATATTAAGCCACACAGACATGAAGTTGGAGTGTAAGTTTTAATTTTAAGTAAGTAGAAATGTATCTTAAGCGCCTTAAGAGACTGTGTTAGCTAGTAAAAAGCCCTAAAACCTAGTTTAAAATTCAGTAGTGTTATTTTTTACAAAATTAACTTAGCTCGAGACATAATGAAAACATAGCAGAACATTGCTTTCTAGATAGAATTGTTTGTGTAAGCAGATAAAACTATATGCATAAATTTGGGTAAGAACTGTCACTACTTTCGCACATTAGGATTAAGCTCGGATTGGTATAAGAAGAATGTTTTAGAAATTTCTAGCTGATTGGATGACTTATGAATAAAATCCCCCTGTATTGGGGTGAAAGTGAGAAGGAAAGGAAAAAGAAGAAGGAAAAGAAGAAAAGAAAAAAGGTGTGGGAGCTGCTGCTCCTGCTTCTGCTCAGAACATCTGGACTCTATGCCAGAAAGTTTTTAGCACAGACTTCAATACTCTGAGGTCTTTGCCTTTGACACTGATGTTTTCATGCAATAAACAACTTTACAACAACCAACAACTGCTCTTGTCTTTTTGAAGACCCAAGACCTGCACAAAGCTCAAGAGTGAACCAAATTGCCTCAGTGGCTCCCTAGGATGAACCTACTGGTGCTGCATAGCTCTGGAAAGCCATGAAATAGGAGCTAATATTGTAAGCTTGAAGCAACTAAATGTTTTTCTGCCTAAAATAAGTGGACCAATCCTCACAGTCATGCTACCTGAAGTTGAGGAAAACTTAAAGTTATTTAAATATCTTCTATGAGATTGTCCCAGACTTAATCCTGACAGAAGAGAACTCCACTAAGGAAAGAATAAAAATTCCATGTTTCCAAGTAGATGCAAATAGTAATGTACAAGACGGGTCCCATTGGATCTTTTGGGGATTTATTAGCTGTTTGTCGAGGCTATCTGTTCCCTCACATACAAATTATTCAAAATTAACTCAAGTCTATAAAATTAGTTATGCATCCTTCTTTGTGGTTTATTTTTCATAATTAAAGGACAAATATTTGAACATTTCTTTGCCCAAGGCCTCTTAAAACAGATATATCAGAAAAACAACTAAGCCACATAATTTTGCTTCATTTATATGATGATGAATGTACAGCTAATTTCTCTGTTCTGAAGGGAGGCCTGAATTTGTTATTCATTATGAATAATATGTAAAGAAAATAATATTTTCATAAGACTAGCATTTTGGAGGATTTTTTTTTAAATAGCCCACCTGAAAACTGATTCTGAATACTTTATTTGGTAAAGTGTGACAATTACTGGAGAATCTTGATGGAGCATAAAAAACACATTTTAAGTATGTTATAAATTTGTATTGTGATATTGGCTTTCGCAGATGAATATTATATGTTAAATACTTTTTAGCTATGTATGTACTTTTTTCTTGCTAACAAGTCTTAAGCTTAAAAGAATTTCCTAGGTACAAGGCAAGGAAACCCCAGAGGGCAAGGACAGTGGGGCCCAAGCTCTTATCAAGAGAACAATAGAGGCCAAACTGTTATCAGCGGAAGATATGAAACCCAGCTGTCCTCAGGGGAAGGATGACGGCCCCGGACTGTTATCTGCCCTGACCATCTGCAAAAAGAAAGGAAACCAAACTCCAGAAAAATGCTGACCAGCAAGAATAATGATGACCAGCAAAAAATATATGCTGACCAGCAGAAAATAAAACTGTGAAGAGCATGATCCAAGAAGGCGGAACCAGGGAGGGGACATGCTTGAATATGCATTAACCCCTCACAGCAAGGAGGGGATAAAAAGGAGATCCCTGGGATACCAGGCGTGCTCTTGGCAGCGCGCCAAGGCACCCGGCCGTTTTAACCCTTTGCTTTATTTCTTGTGTCTCCTAATTGTCTTTTATTTATATTAAATTCTTTTTATAATTTATTAAGTGAATCTCATTTTTAAGAAGTATTAAAAAAGTAAAGGACCTGATTTTTGCCTAACAGAGATTAACTTACAAACTATCTTGGAAACTTTTTGTGGGTGAAATCTATCCCATTGCTTACTGAAAAACCTCTCCTAGAGAGTTTCAGGATATGAAATTACAAAACTATTTTGTGTGAACATAATTGGTTTTAAGAGTACAAGACCAGTGGAGCAACTGTCAACCCTGACAGTACATGTATAATAGAGATATATCTTCCCTTTTCCTCCATACTGCCTTGACTTCTTAAATGGTGCTTACTCAAGAGATGCAGAAGCACCTTTGTTGTGTCAGCCTTGGCTAATGGCCACACTACCCATGCTCAGTGGGACATGGGCACAAAATGCAAACTGATTATAACCTGAAACCTGATTATAAAGCTCATACACCATGGTAAGAACAGGAAGATTGTTGACCTGTTACTATTATGACCACAGCTGAGTCAGATTGATAAGCATTATTTTAATTGATTGCCAAAAAGTACAGATCTGAGCAGTGAAAAGCAAACACTAAACCACCTCTTCTTCTCCCTCTCCCAGGTTCAGCTTCCATCCTTCCCTCCAGAGTTCGCTCCCCTCTGAGAGGGGCACAGGGCAATCCTTTGTTAAAGTTGTGATTTTCTGCTGCCCTCTCCAGCCTAGATAGTGCTAGTGCATTCAACAGCTCTGTATTTCTGATCTTGATTGCTGCCATTATCACAACCTTTTTTGTTAAAATATATATCCCTTTTGAGGTGGGAGAGACTGGAGTAACTCAAAGTATCCAAGATCAAGGCATGTAGTACATGAAACAGCAGCATTATTTTATTCTCTCTCTCCTCATAACTTCTAATTAATTCACTTTTTTTTGTTGCTTTCTGAGGGCAGTCATTTGTGCCAGCAGCTGTTGCACATCCAAGGTTTCATTCTTCAGTAGTAACAAACCCTCCCTCTACAGGTAGGTCAGGATTGGTCTTTTCACACTCACATTGTTGTACTTCAACAACATTGAATTCTGTTTAAAATGTTTTTTCCTGTAACTGCTTTGTGCAGCTCTTTGATGATGGTCTGTCATGTCAGCAAAGCTGTGCAAGGCCTCCATCACCACGTTGGTGAGAAGAGATTTCAGTTCCTGTATTTTCCATGGCACAGTCAATCTGCAGAGTCAGAGACAGTTTTTATTAACACTTCTTATTATCCTGTTGCCTTTGCATCTGAGTTTTTAGTGCATTTGTGTATACATTAAAACTCTCCTCTAGACCAAAGAATGTCATGGAAATCACAAGCTACTATATGAGCCTTCACACTTTGTTTTGGGGCAAATCTAGTGTAAATAAATAAATAAATAAATATTGCTGTCTGCAGTTTAAAGGTGGTAAAATCAGAGCAGCAGATGTAATTCCTTTTAGAAATATCACATCTTTCTGTGTGGAGCAAGCAAGCATGGTATGCAGTAACACTTCACAAAAATGCCACTGACTGACACCACCACTTCTACCCCTGTGTGTGAGCATCATGAATATCTCACACCACCTTCCAGTTTATCATTACACTTCTGTCACTAACACACACACAAAATAAGTATTCTGTATTCATACAAAGAGAAAACAAATCCAGAGTGAATCATATTGCCTTTTCTGAGTTACCTAATCCCCAGGAAAACCTGTTTTCCTCAGAAAGCAGCCTTAGACTGACAGAAATATATATCAGTCTTACAGAATATTTCACAAATTGTCTCTTCACAATACCCAGTTTTCATCTGAGGAAAATTTTCAATCTATTAAAGGCTTATTGACTTTGTGTGAAACATAACTGAAAATAGCTAGAGAGCAATTGCTCTCCTCAAGGTCTTGACGTGATGGCCTCTGACTTTGGATATCATGTCAGACATCAAATGAGCAAAAAATCCACAGAAGTTAAAACCTATTTTAAAGAAGTTAAAACCTCCCTGTCGTTTTCATTACTAAGAAACTTAGAATTGTTACTACTTCATTAGGACACTGATGATCTACTGAATGAGTGAAAGCAAAGGGATAGAGAGAGAAGCCAACAAAGAAAACTTTTATGAAATAATTCCATACACTGGCAGAAATCTTAAAGTTTGCACTCCAGCTCAAACAATTCAGTTTTGGATAATGAAAAGTCTGACTGTTTTACTTAGTAATAGTTAGGGATGATCTGGTGTAAGAATATTTGTGTCTTTCTCAATTAGTATTTTTGCTTTGAGTACTCCGCCTGGCAGCTTTAATGCTGCATGTCTTATGAAAGAACAGATGACCCACACTTTGATCCAGGTAATAACAAGACAGTTTCTATTTAAGGGATGGATATCCCTAATTACTTTCTGCAAGATCCCATACCTAACCACAGTGAATGGAGAGGGAGGAAGAAGAAACCTCAAGGATAGCAGCTTTTCATACTCTTTTAATGAAATTTTGGCTCATTACCAAAAACCATTAGAAAAGCATTATTTTTTGTAAAGTCAGAGTTCTAGCATAGCATGTTTTGAGCTGTTAATGCAAAGTAAATCTGATTTACCCCATTTCCTATTACATGAACCAGTACAGATACCCAGAGAGAGAAGCACAGCTGGAAATCTATGATCCCACTTCAAAATTCCCTTTAATATCCCACTTCAGGACAGTACCTGCTCACTGATCCAAAGAACCTGGATAGTTACAGTTTGGTAGCCTTATGTGTGAGGCAAAGATGAAGAGAAATAAAAGCTGTAGAAGGTGAAACCACTCTCCCAGCTCTTTCTGTATGTGCAGGCTACAGGCTCTCCTTCTTAAATTATTCTTAAAATAAAATATTGCATTTAATACTGTTCAGTTAAAAATAGAAGAGAATGATATCTGAGAAAATGGGACTCACTTCCCTTTGCTTGATTATTGCAACTGATTATTTTACACTGCAAAGTACTATTCAAATGGGAAATCCTAAACTGTATTCTGGTATTTTAACAAAGTTCATCCCCTTGAAGCGATGTTGCAACTCCTGCTCAAGCTATAGCTGACCTAGACCTTCTCTGGCTTGAACTGTTAGCCAAATCATCAGATAAGCCCTGATCTGGATCAATTGCAAACTGTTATGAACACAAGAAGAAGGAATGGAAAGCCAGCTGAAGCAGAAAGAGAATTCTGCCACCTGACCTTTGAAAAATTAATTCCTATTGATCCCCTGACAAGTGGGAAAAGAAAAAAGGGCTTAGGTGAGGGACATCTTTGAGAAGGAAAATGGAGTAATTCCGGCTGGGAAGTGTCTTGTATCCACAGAAGAAAAAAAGGAAAATAATGAAATATACATCTAAAGGCATTAAGGTCATACTGTTGCCATTTGGTTCAATAAACTGTATTAGTTAGCATTAGTTGACATTAGTAGTAGTTATGCTAAGGCTTGGTAGGCCACATGTAACCTGCAGATGAACTATATAGCAGATATTGCAATGTAAGCAGTGTAACTAGGAGATAATCTAGGAATGTACCTTTTGGCAAAAACTTAAATGTCAGAGAGATAATCGTACCAGGTAGAGAAAGAGAAGTAAGAATTTGTGATGATGAAGAAATCGTGTAGAAAACATATAAAAACCCTGTGATTTTTCTGTGAAACGGGGCTCTGTCTTTGGACGCTAGTCCACAGGCTCCCAGACCCTCAATAAAGCACTGCATAAACGACTTCGGTTGTTTGTGTTTTCTTCAGATCGGGCAACAGTTTTCTGGCGACCGCGGCAGGACTCCGATGGTGCCTGGGGCGGTTCGCGTTCTGATCCACTCCACACCGGCACCGAGTGATTCTCGGGGAGTCATCGGTTCGTGCCCGACCCCCGCACCTGACGGATGACTGCAAAAGGTAAGCCCGAAGGTGGTTTTTTTTTTTCTGGTTTGGGTGCCTGCTCATAAGACGAGGCGGCGATCCTCGCAGGGTTGGGCTAAGACGTCTGGTTGGTCTGGGAAGCCTAGGCGCCGGCTGTCAGACGCGGCGAAAGCTGCGCAGGTCCGGCACTTGCCCCTCGCGGCGTCGAGAAGTGGCAAGTTGGATTGGTCTGGTATTGTCGTGGTTTTAAACCAATAACTAAGAAAATTACTTATTTCTTGCTGTGAGATATGGATTAGAACAAGAGCAAAACAGGCATAAAATTTAAAAGGCAAAAAAAAGAAAGTTTATTGACAAACTACAATAAGAACACCAGAATAAACTTCCAGAAAAATGTTTTCATCCCCTGTCTACCCACTATTCCCTTGTTCACATGACAAAAGAGACAAAAACTTTGGAACTTTTACGGTTAAAACAGTCCCAATTCTTGCTACAGTCTTTTCACCAGTCTTTATAGAGAAACAGAAGTTTCTTCCTGTTAATTTATGGAGTTTCTCACAAGAAAAACTATTTTTGTTATAGTTTTCCATTGCCCTAATGTTAGCTGCCCAGAGCTGCTGTTATTAGAGCCCACTCCTCCCATTTTCACATCCCAAGTGTGTATGGGCCATGAGTCTAGGGATGGGATTTTTAAGGATAAGTTATTCAAAGGCAAAAAGTCTTCTTCATCTGTTTCTGTGAGCTTCACTAGAAAACAGTTTTCTCATTGCCTCTCAAGGCTTCAAATCTTCCAGCACTTCACTGTACCATAATTACTCTCCTTTTTTACTCAAAATTTACACTTTGAACACTCTATTCCTCCCTATTTACTGTCATGAATTAAAGGAGTGTTTTCAAGACCTTATTGTCCATTTCCATAGTTTTAACAGAAAGATATTTCAGCTTAATTAAAGCATCTTCTTAATTCTCTACCTTTTCTGAAGCTTCTTTTCTTTCCTGTCACTGGTAGTTTATAAAGTCTCTTTTCATGTTGATCACTCTCTTTTCCTCTCTCTGGATAAAAAGATTAATCCGCAAGTCTCATCTGGGAAATGAAAGAGTTAAAATCTTGCCCAGGCTGTTGTAGGTAGTTCTGTGGCCTCGGCCGGTGCAGGAGCTGGAGCCGTCTGCGATGGAAAGTTCCTCATGGCTGCTCTGGAGACTGTAGTCGCCGCGCCCAGCCCGCTGCAGGTCTAGAGCCTCTCTCCTTCTTCACTCAGCAGTTTCTTTTCTGAATTTAGTTACAGCAAAAAACCTGCAGCCGAGCCAGAGATCGGCTTGGCCCGGCCCGGCCGGAGCCCGGAGAAAACCCCCTCCACAGGGCCCGCATCTCCCGGCCGGGAGACGCTGGGCCCAGCCCAGTCCCCGCCCGGCCACATGGCCTGGGCAGGGAACGGGAGGCCTGGAGCTCTGCCACCCTTCCCAGCCAGGAAACAAAGAGAACCAAGAGAGCTCTGGTTTTACACTTTAAGGTAGGGTTCACAAGTTGATCCCACTTTTCAATGGCCTAAACTGCTGTCAATTCTCAGCAATGACCAATAATTGGTCAGGAGAAAAGACTCCAGGCAGTTCCCAGCAACTTAAACTTTCTTAAAGGTAAAGTAACTCCATGACAGGTATTTATCTGGTATTTAGTCCTTTTTGTTTGTTGTATGTAGTTTGCTTAATTCTGGATTGCGGTTTTGTACATTGCTGTTTATTGGATTAATATAATCGTTAGTTGAATTTGTTGCTGCTAAACATAAAACTACCTCAGTATTGAAGTGATTGTTGTGTGAGTGCGTGGTATGATTGATTTTGTTGGATTGTTAATATTGATTGTGGTTTTATTGTTTTATATATTGCTGCATATTGGTTGTTGCTATTGGTTACCGAGTTTTTGGTACGGCTGTGAGTAAGGTTTAAAATGCCATTTAAGACACTTAAGTTTATGGTTCAGTCTAATAAAGGTATCCCAGAAAATACCCCGCTGGGATGTTTACTGAAGAGGTGGAAAAGTGAAAGGTTTTTCCAGGAGATGAGTAAGGATAAAATGATTGACTATTGTAATCATTGGTGGCCCGAATATAAGCGAGAAGGGCCGTCATGGCCAGAGAATGGTACTGTGGATTTTGACACCATAAATTCGTTAATGCGCTATCTGGAGGAAAATGAAAAATGGGATGAAATACAGTATTTAGAGTTGTTTCATTTACTGCGCCGTAAAAAGGAATGGCAGACTGAGTGTGGAATAATGGTATTGGAGATGAAAGAATCTAAGTGCGGGGGTTGTAGAGAAGGATCTAAATGTGTTCAGTGCTTAGCCTTAACCTCTCGACCAGAGGAGGATTTGTCTTTTATGGTGTCACCCGGTGCGCTCCCTGCTTCACCCACCCCTCCTGCTGTCTCAACCCCTCCTGCGGTCTCAACCCCTCCTGCTGTCTCGCCTCTTCCCTCTGTCTCACCCCATTCCTCTTTGTATCCACCGTTACCAGAAACCAGCACTGAGGATGAGGATGAGGAGGAAGAGATGGCAAATTTAACGGCAGTACCGGGGAATGTTAAGAAAGTTGTTATCCAACCTAAAACCCCTTCCCCTGTTTCTCCCCAGAATCGGTGAAATACTCCGCTCGCGGCACGAACTAGACAGGGACGTAAAAATTACGGGGAATCCCAGCTTATTGCCCCTTTAAGGGAAGCTATGGGACCTCAAGGAGAGAAAGTGCTTGTGAAAGCGCCTTTCTCCCCAGGAGATCTGGTGATTTGGAAGCAGTCAGCAGGTTGTTACTTTGAGAATCCGGAGAGGGTGGCCCGGGTGGTCAAAATGATAATTAAAACCCAGAATCCAGATTGGAATGACATGCAGGTTTTGCTGGATACTTTGATGGATTCCACCGAAAAGGAGATGGTGTTACGGGCAATGAAAGAGCGTGCTCGAGAGGTGATTAGGCTGCGTTGTACAGTAGAAACAGTAAATGACTTAGTTCCGAGCGATGATCCGGGGTGGGATCCAAACAGGGTCAGAGGAATGGAATCTATCAAGCTGTACCAGGAGTTGTTAGTAGAAGGAATCAGGACTGGGATGCCTAAGACACTAAATTGGTCAAAACTGTATTCTGTCAGGCAGGATAAGAATGAATCTCCCTCGGCGTTTTTAGAAAGACTTAAAGAAACTGCTAGACGCTTCACTGATTTGGAGATCGACAGTGAAGCAGGAAAATTGCAGCTTGCTTTAATCTTTTTGGGTCAGACACAGGAAGATATCTGGAAAAAACTGCAGAAATTAGAAGGACAAGATACTCAGGACCTGGATAAAATGCTAGAAGTGGCTTGGAAAGTTTATAATAACAGGGAAAAAGAAACAGCCAAGAAACAGCAGGCGAACATACTAGCTATAATGCAGCAAGCCAGTGAAAGGGGGGGGGGGCAGAGGTGGTTTTGGGCGCGGTCGTGGTTCTGGACGTGGCAGGGCAGGATTCCAGAATGTTAAATTGGAGGACGGGGGATGGCCCCTCCTAGTCCCCAGCAAGGAGGGATTGCTCCCAATCAATGCGCGTTCTGTCGTCAGATAGGACACTGGAAGAATGAGTGCCCAGTGAAAGCTGGATTGGGAGGAATGCCAGTGAATGGACCAACAGGTTACCCCGTGAATCCAGTAGGTGGCGCCCAAGCATTTGTATTGGGAAATTATCAGACTCAAAGCTGACTAGAACAGGACTTGAGGGTCAGGATTGATATTGATGGGAAAGAACAAGAGTTTATCGTGGATAGGGGGGCAACACATTCAGTTTTAAACAAAAGACTAGGACCTATCAGCGATACTACCATACAGGTAGTGGGGGCAACGGGACAATTAGAAGAAAGACCCTTTTTGCAACCGTTAAATTTGAGATTTGGAGGAAAAGAATTAGATCATCAGTTTTTGTACATGCCTAATTGCCCCAAGCCATTGCTTGGGAGAGATTTGTTGTCATCATTAAATGTCAGAATCATATTCGAGAATGGGAGGGTGAAATTAGAGGTTCCGGGAAAAGAAATTGCTAAATTGTTTGTAATAAAAGAAATTGATCCCTCTCCTATTCCTATTGAAGTAGATCAAGCTGTAGTACCTTGGGCATGGGAGACCGGGAATCCAGGAAAATCAAAAGCTGCTCAGCCGGTGGTAGTAGAATTAAAAGAAGGAGCTCAGCCAGTGAGAATAAAACAATACCCAATCAAGTTAGAAGCTAAACAGGGTGTCGCTCCTTTGATAACTCAGTTTTTAGCACAAGGAATTTTGCAGGAGTGTGAATCAGACTTTAACACTCCTATTTTTCCAGTCAGAAAACCCAATGGTAAGTATCGGCTAGTGCAGGATTTGAGGGCAATTAATAACATTACTAAAGACATTCACCCAGTGGTTGCCAATCCGTATACTTTATTAACATCTGTGTCAGAAACATTTAAATGGTTCTCAGTTATTGATTTGAAAGATGCTTTCTTCTGCATCCCTCTGGCATTGGAAAGCAGGAAATATTTTGCCTTTGAATGGGAGAGTCCTGATACTGGAAGAAAGAGACAGCTCACCTGGTCTCGACTGCCGCAAGGATTCAAAAACAGCCCTACAATATTTGGAAATCAACTGGCGAAGGAATTGGAAGAATGGAAGACTGCTGAGGTAAGAGAGTTACCTTCCTCTTATGTCATTCTTCAGTATGTGGATGATATCTTTTTAGCGACAGCAGAAAAAGGAATGTGTCTGAAATTGACTATTGCTCTGTTGAATATGCTGGGCCAAGCTGGCTACCGAGTGTCAAAAGAAAAAGCACAGCTAATAAAAGAAAGTGTAATATATTTGGGATGTGAAATCACCCAAGGCCAGAGATGGTTGGGAGTCAATCGAGTGGAAGCTATTTGTGCTATTCCCCTTCCCAGGAACCATCAAGAACTAAGGTCCTTTCTAGGAATGGTAAGGTGGTGCAGGCTGTGGATTCTGAATTTTGGACTTCTAGCTAAACCATTATATGAAGCTTTGAAAGAACCGCAGTTGAGCTGGAATCGACAGAAGAAAAAGGCCTTTGAAGACTTGAAACAGGCATTGAAAGAAGCTCCGGCATTAGGCCTTCCAGATTTAAACAAGGACTTTCAGTTGTATGTGAATGAGAGACAGAAATTGGCACTGGGAGTGCTAGCTCAGAGACTTGGTTCATGGAAACGCCCGGTAGGGTATTTCTCGAAGCAACTAGATACAGTAAGTGCTGGTTGGCCGTCATGCTTGCGGGCAGTTACGGCCACAGTGATCCTCATCCAGGAAGCCAGGAAATTGACTTTGGGAAAGAAAATAGAGGTATTTGTGCCTCACATGGTACTGGCAGTCTTGGAACAAAAGGGGGGTCACTGGCTTTCATCCAGCAGAATGCTGCAATACCAAGCAATTCTGAGAGAACAGGATGATGTAGATCTAAAAATGACTAATCATGTTAACCCAGCAGAATTTCTCCGCAGTGAGCAGGAAGAAGGAGAATTAGCACATGACTGCATGGAGGTGATTGAACAAGTGTATGCCAGCCGAATGGATTTGAAAGATGTTCCAATGGAAGATCCGGATTGAGAACTGTTCACCGACGGGTCCAGCTTTGTAGAAAACGGTATCAGATATGCGGGATATGCAGTGGTAACAGTTACCACTGTAGTGGAAGCAAAAGCTTTGGCTCCTGGAACATCAGCTCAGCGAGCTGAGATCATTGGACTCACTAGAGCCCTAATGTTAAGTTCCGGAAAGAAAGTGAATATATGGACTGATTCTAAATATGCTTTTGGGGTTGTGCACATTCATGGCGCCTTGTGGAAAGAACGAGGGTTATTGAACTCCCAAGGAACTACTATCAAATATAGAACTGAAATTCTAGCCTTGCTAGATGCAGTACACCAACCTGAAAAGATTGCAATAATGCATGTGAGAGGTCACCAGAAGGAAGAAGGAAAAATATATCGAGGAAACAAATTAGCTGATGTCACAGCACGAGAAGCGGCCAGAGAAGTGTGGACCCAAATGGCCCTGATACCCACTAAGGTGAGTCCTGTAACTCCACATTTAATTCAGGAACCGAAGTATTCCCCGGATGATGAAAAATTAGCATCGCTGCTGAAAGCGCAAAAGAATGCAACTGGATGGTATGTAACAATCATGGGACAAGTTGTAGTTCCCACCCGAATTATGAAAGCCATCTTAGAGACGGAACATAATAAATGCCATTGGGGAGCAGAGGCATTGGTAACATTTCTAAAAAGAGAAGTAATTTCTAAGATGTTAACATTGGCAAAACGGGTGAATGCCATGTGTTCAACTTGTTTGAAGAATAACCCAATAGTTAGGAAACAGATTCAGTTAGGGAAATTACAAGTGGGACCAGAACCAGGAGATTACTGGCAAGTAGATTTTTCAGAATTACCGAAAGCACAGAACTTTAAGTATCTTTTAGTGTATGTATGCACTTTTTCAGGATGGCCTGAGGCCTTTCCTTGTCGCACCAATCAGGCAAAGGAAGTGGTCAAAACACTGTTGAAGGAAATCATTCCAAGATTTGGAGTACCTTTAGGACTGTCATCAGATAGAGGCCCACACTTTACAGCAGGAATAGTACAAGAGGTGGCCAGGATGTTAGACATATCTTGGGACTTACACACCCCTTGGTGACCTCAATCGAGTGGTCAGGTGGAGCGGATGAATCAAACAATTAAGGGACAAATTAAGAAAATTTGCCAAGAGGCAAAGATACAGTGGCCACAGGCACTGCCATTGGCATTACTCAGAATCAGAATCAAACCCAGGGAGCGAGTGGGAGTTAGTCCATACGAAATTCTATATGGAAAACCATACCATGCTAATGTGTTGAAAGGAGACTTGCACGTGCAGGGTGATCAGACAATATTTGGTTACATCATGTCACTAAACAAAACTCTTAATGCTTTAAGGGGAGCCTTGCAGTGGAACCGACCTATGCCACTGGAGAATCCGGTGCATGACATTCAACCAGGAGACCAAGTGTACGTGAAGAATTGGTCCACCCACCCCTTGAAAGAGACATGGGACGGGCCCCGTCAAGTGATCCTGACAACTTACACTGCAGTAAAGGTCGAAGGAATCGACTCTTGGATCCATTACACCCGAGTCAAGAAAGTCCCTGTACAATGGGAGACTCAGCTAGTCTCTCCAACACAAATGATCTTTCGCAGAAAGTAGCCTTTTTGATTATATTGTTACTGGTAATGACGAAACCAATTCTTGTTAACGGTTCTATGGTAGTTGCAGTTACCAAACCAGTGGAAAGGATGGATGGGAACCTGGCTTATGACCAGAAAACTGAAGTCCAGAATGTGCAAGCAACCTGGAAGAAAGGTGCTGATTGTCCAGAAGCAAATACTGTCACAGTTTGGGGTAAGGATGCACAAAAGAAGCATAGAGAACTGAGAGATACAGAAGTAGCTGCACATCGAAGTCACGAACAAGAGAATTTAGTAGTAGGATTGATTAGAGATTTTGGGAAGGTCCAAAATGTGTCTCGAATTACGGCATGCTTGCCCCTCCCACAAGCAGCAGGAGAACCAATTCCATGGGGAATAATTCCCATTCCATTACTACCTGAAACGGCAGACAACACATCTATGGTATGTCAAAAGACTGTCCAAAAGGTAGTTGTCAGACCTGAAGAAGATTGCATGAAACTGCCCAACAGCCAATTTACCCGTATAAGAGGGATTAATGGTGTAGGGTGGTGTAGTTATGATGAGTTACAAGATTGTCAAAATATTAAGAGCCAAACCACATTGTGGGACGATTGGAAAACTGTATGGGGTCTGAGTTTATTGGAACATTATAGCTATATTGGAGCAGTAGATTGGTGTATACAATGGACAGGGAGTAAAAATCAAACCTCGGAAGAAGTCTATAGAACAGGGACCTCTACAAGAGAAATTAAAGCAGCTAAGGAAAACTGGAATTGTACCAAAGTTATTACATGTGATACCCCTGAAAGCCAAATTAGCCTGGCACCTCTTAGAGTACTACTTAAGTGGGGATGTGAATGTAGAAAATTTAATCATACAATTACAAGAGAAGCATCCGGAAACAGTGGAATCAGACGAGCTGTAAGCTGTAGAGTTACCACTATTAAAAGTCCAGGAAATCTGGTTTGGGTAATGGGACATGGACAATGGACTACGCATATTCCTATAGATAGGCCTATGACACAAATAACTCTGGGAGTCCCAACCCTCTGCCCCCTGTGGAAACAATCAAAATTAAAACCCAACCGGAAGAAAAGAGAAGTAGATGCATTCACTGAGTTGGAAAATGAATGGCACGAGCCAGATGGTGGAGTTAAATTTGGATGGGCTTTAGAATCACTATTTGCACCTGTAGCCTCCTACAGGAACAGAGAAATGCTATACAAATTGCTAGGGCAAACTGAGAGATTAGCAGCAGCCACCAAGAAAGGATTTAAAGACATGAATTTGCAATTACAAGCCACATCCCGAATGACTTTACAGAACAGGATGGCACTAGATATGCTATTGTTAAAAGAGCATGGTGTGTGTCAATATCTAAAAATGAAAATTGACCATTGCTGCATCCATATTCCAAACGTGACCATTGAAGTAGAAAAAGATATTTCTCAATTGGAAACGATTGAATCCAAAACAAGAGAAATTGAAAAAGAAGCACAACATAATTGGATCGGAGCTATATTTGAGTCCTTAAGACTTCAGGTTTCTGGATGGGTTTCGTCAATAGTACAGTACATTCTGTTATTTGTAGTTTTGTTATTAATCATTTGGTTAGCCTATAAGTGTGTTCTAGGAGTCATCGAAAAAGAAACAAGACGCACCAGAAGAGTGATAAAAGCCTTGGCAAGAACCAATGAGATACGCCTCAATGAAAGACGTCGACCTCCTCCGAAGTATGAAGATGTCGTTGGGCAAGATAATCCAGCATTTGAAAGAACCAACGATAACTAAGAGTTGAGCATTCTTGCAGAAGATTGAAGAATGCTCAAAAGGGGGGAATTGTTGCCATTTGGTTCAATAAACTGTATTAGTTAGCATTAGTTGACATTAGTAGTAGTTATGCTAAGGCTTGGTAGGCCACATGTAACCTGCAGATGAACTATATAGCAGATATTGCAATGTAAGCAGTGTAACTAGGAGATAATCTAGGAATGTACCTTTTGGCAAAAACTTAAATGTCAGAGAGATAATCGTACCAGGTAGAGAAAGAGAAGTAAGAAATTGTGATGATGAAGAAATTGTGTAGAAAACATATAAAAACCCTGTGATTTTTCTGTGAAACGGGGCTCTGTCTTTGGACGCTAGTCCACAGGCTCCCGGGCCCTCAATAAAGCACCGCATAAACGACTTCGGTTGTTTGTGTTTTCTTCGGATTGGGCAACAATACAACTGCCTTTGTCCCACTTTCCATAAAACTTGCACTGGTGCAAGTTGACTGTCCAATTGTTGTACGCTGCACACTTACACTGAGGATTTGGGGAATTTTAGCTTTCTTAAGCTTAGCTTTAGCTTTCTTAAAATATGACAGCAATTTCTCTAGTCTTGGCTCAGGAGTCACACACAACTACATCTTTCTTCATCCCATTTTGTATAGCACTAAATGGCACTGAAAGAAGGAAATTTTTGCATGCAAGATTGAATTCTCTTTCCCTCTGCTCTCCACAGAAGCATTTAGTGGTAACGTTGCACAGGTTTACTGTGAAGAATCACAAAAGTGTGTGATGTGCCCCTCTCCTGTCTCATGTCAGATCTATCAAACTTACCTACCCCAGCCTATCAGACAGATACATAGCAGCTGCTTGCTGATGATGCTGGAGGTGAAATGTAGGAGCAGGGTGAGCTGCAGATGATTAATCCATGTCCATGCAGTTATTCTAAACAAGAATCCAAGATTAACACATTGCAAGTCAGGAAAGTAATGTCGTCTTCAAGCTAATATTAAAGCCCTCAATGAAGCATGGCTTGCGGGATGAGCAGGAAAATCCAATAATTTCCCAGTAGAAATCATTCTACCTGTGCTGATGTGAATTCTCAGACTTCACCATAGGGAAAGCAACTCAGAAAAGAGACAGGGCACCAGCCTTTTCAGGTTTAGGTGACTACAATGAAAAACCCCAGAATACCCCAAAGGTTTCAGCCATTGTATCTACAGTGATGTTTAAGTTTATATATGTCATAGAATCCAAGAATGGTTTGGGTTGGAAGGGACCTTAAGTTTCATCCAGTTCTATCCCCTGCCATGAGCAGGGACACCTTCCACTACCCCAGGTTTCTCCAAGCCCTGTCCAGCCTTGCCTTGGACACTTCCAGGGATCCAGGGGAGCCACAGCTTCTCTGGGCACCCTTTGCCAGCGCCTCACCACCCTCACAGGGAAGAATTTCTTCCTAATATCTAACCAAAATTTATTCTTACATATCAGCATAAGTAAATTAAATATCCTGGCTTTCACAAACTTGTAGTTCACCAAGGGAAGCTCTCTATTTCTGTGCTGTGAACCCATGAAGACTTGGAAGCAATTTCAAGTCAACTACTCATGACTGCAGTAATGCTGGTATATCAAAGATCAGTATCTAGCCCTAACTTGTTTTTTTCTTACGCAACCTCAGAAATACAGAACCTCAGAAATAGGCTTCACAAAGTTATCAGCACCAGTTGTCCTAAGAGCTGTATTTTCTGCACTTTCAAGACTTTGTTGTTTTTCACCACATTTTCCTCTTCATGATGGAACCACATCTCTATTTAGCATTTAGCTTCTCTGATTTCTCCTGCATCTTGCTGTGAAAGGCTCTCCCAATGTGTATGACTGTCTAGTTCAGTTTTCTTCTTCTCGGTGACCCCCAGAAGGAAAGGCTCCCTGTGCAGTGTGTACTAGAACTAAAAACCAAAAACAAAAGCACAGGAGTTTTGTTCATGCCAAGCTCTTTGCTCCCCTGAGTGTTGCTCACATTGTCACAACAGTGTATTTCTTGAAGCTGTCCTCAAAAGGAGAGCAAAGAGCACTTTGATAAATGGACTGGAAGAGGCTGTTGCAGTGTGTTTCTTGTTAATGGTATATTCTGTTATTACCTAAGTTGATGGTTTGGTCCAAAGGAGACCCTCTCACCCCACATTGTCAATCTACCCTGAGTCTCCTGTCAATCTGTCTTAGGCCCACCACATGCTTGGAATTCCACTTTGGAAATCCTCTAAACTTTGCTTGATTAGTCCATGTGACCCAACTTTCCTCCCCTACCTTCCTCATTGGATCATGATTTTGTGAACCATGCCTTTTAACCTCCCCAGGATATCTCTGATTAGCTGTGTTGAGGGTTAGGTGTCCTTTTTGTTTTGTTTTGTTTTGTCGTTCTGACCTGCCCGTGGAATTTTTACCCATTAGCTGCGGAGACAACCTAACTGTGGATATTTAGTGGGTGCTCGACAAAGGACAAAGAGTGGCCGGACCCGGGGGGGGGGAGGGGCAGGAAAGGCGGGTGGGGACAGTTTTTGGCTGGTTTTCTTCGGCTTCGGGGGAAGACATTCGTTTGCTGGGTCGCGGAGCTGCTGTGGTGGAGAGAAGGGAACTTTGCCATCACCCAGACGGAGCTGCTGCTTCGTCTCCTTCTCCCCTCTTTGTTGGTGGCCTCGCACCCCCTGTCCTGCCGGGACGTGTGGCAGTGCCAAGCACCGCCACGGAGCTGCTGATACACCTCATCCACCAGCCCAGGATCTCTGCTTGTCCCTGCTGTTCCAGCCGACTGTTCCTCAGAGCCCTGCAGGAGCACCGGGACTGCCCACCCGAGGGGCGTTTGTAAAAACAAAGCCTCTCCTCCATCCCGTCTCAGCCGAGAAAGCTGTCATGGGGTCCCTGGTTCTGTTTTCTTGTTATTGCTGTAGTTATTGTTTGTTTGTTTGCCTGGTTATACTAGTAAAGAACTGTTATTCGTATCCCCAGATCTCTGCCTGAAAGCCCCTTGATTTCAAAATTATAATAATTCGGAGGGAGGGGGTCTACATTCTTTCATCCCAAGGGAGGCTCCTGCTCTCCCTAGCAGACACCTGTCTTCTAGAACCAAGACAGATTTTGGCCGCCCAACGTGGGGCACTGAGAGAAAAAGGGCAAAAAAGGAATAACAGTTCTTAAATAACCTAACTTTTGTGTGCTGGATTTAGAAACCGTTAGGTAGAACCATGTTGTTTAGCTTACCCAGGTTCAGGCAGCATGTGGTCACAGCTATATTTCTCCCATTTGCTGCACCTTACCTAAATATGGGTCCTATAACTAAGGCTACTGTGGCTATTATCCAGTTTGTTTTGTGGGTTGATAAGGTGAGGAATTCATGGATGTTTAACGTCCTCTAGATGGCGGGCTCCTGGATTCAGAGCTGTCACACACTAACTGGATGGTTTTCCGGTTACTTTAATAATGGTACCTACTGGGAGAAAAAGACAGCTGTGGAAATTTTCTCCCAACCTTTCACCCAGATCCTTGGGCCTACCCCACCCGTTTTCAAAGGGTTAAAATCTTCTCTGGATGCTAATGACATCATACAGTGGCTGGTGTTGCTGATAGGCCTGTTCTACTTAGCCTTCAGAGACAAAGGGAAAGAGACCGGAGATGCTACTCCAGAACCTGTAACAGCCCCAGAGACAGGGGGTGCTGCCCCAGAGCCTGGCACAGCCCCGGAGACAGGGGGTGCTGCTCCAGAGCCTGCCCCTGCCCCACAGCCCACCTCAGAAATGAACCACCCAGAGTGGGTGGGGGTTCTGGTGAGGGAGATGCGTGAGATGCTAAAGGAGTGCATTTCCTCAGCTGCTGGGAAACCCTCCCCCTCCCTCGAAGAGGGAGAGTCTTGTGATAAATGTAACCTTGGATAAAAATTCGTGAAAGAATAAATAAGTATATAACTGGATTTGTAACAATGTAAAAATTATATAAAATATAGTGTGGCCTAAGGATTTCTCCCCAGACCCAGCAGTAACTACCCATTCAGGCGGTAACGACCCTAGGCGACGTTTATCAGCCTGAAAGAAAGAGCAGGACACGGACAATCAGGCTAAACAATGAGAGGAGCCAGGCTGAGATGCCCATCGGCTCCGCACGGGACCTGGACACTCCACCCTGAGAGTCCAACCGAAGATACAATCGGGAAGCACTCAGAACCTTTCACATGCGAATGGACTCTGCCCAGTCGTCTATTGATTCAGTTCCACGGTTCCAGGAAATTCATTCAACCAACCATCTAGACTCTTTGTTGAACAGTAACTGCTCGGAGTTTTGGCCTCAGGACACAAAATCCCTATAAAAACCCCGGACAGTCTACCCTCCTTTGTGAATTTGGGTAAATCTGTACCTCTGGGTATAGACCCCTGTCCACCCAGCGCTGCACTGATTTATTTTATTGTGGTTTTTTCTCTCGTTGTTTGTGATTGAAATTGTTTTATAATAAATCGTTTTTTGTATTAACCCTATTTTGCCATTGCATTTATAACAGTCTGATGGTGCTGCAGTGGAACCCACAGATGTTACAACCATCCAGGTTCCAGCTGAACCACAAGGGCAGTCCCAGCCAGCAGCTGTTGCCCCTGTGGAAATGAGGAAGTCTAAGATGAAATCACAGCACCCTGTTGATAAGGATAAGAAAGGAGGGCCCTCACAACCCACAGGGGTGCCAGATGTTGAAATCATTACTGAGTCTCTGACACATGACAGTCTCCGTAAGTTACAAAAAGACATTGTGAGGCAGGGGCGTGAGGCTTATACAGCCTGGTTACTTCGGGTCTGGGACCTTATGGGTACAGGCGTGCAGCCGGATGGTGGTGAGGCAAGGAATGTGGGACCCTTGACCCAGGACTCAGGTGTGAATCAGATATTCGTCAGTGAGAAAGGGCCCCTTTCCCTCTGGGAGTGGCTTTTGATGAGTGTAAGAGAGAGGTTTGTCCACAGAGAGAGAATGGAAGAGCACTATCATAGAAGGGACTGGAAAACCATTGAGGAAGGGATCCGACAGCTGAGAGAAGTGGCAATATTAGAGGTCCTTTTTGGGGGGGGTGGACAGCATGATAATGACCCCGACAAAGTCAGGTGCACTGGGCAGATGTTGTGGAGTCTGGCAAATCTAGGGCCACGTGACTACACCACCTATATTGCAATGATTAATGCCGATAACAGCCGAGAGACAGTGGGTTCTGTCGCCACCAGGCTTAGACATTTCGTCAGTATGGTCCATGGCCCACAGCAGGCTAATATTTCTGCTGTGATTAAGGAACTCAAAGAGGAGATGAGGGAAATGAGGGAAGAGATGAGGAAGAGCAGTTCCCATATGGCACCAGTGTGGGTCACAAGCCCAAAACTCCAAGCCCAGCGTCCCCCAGCTAGAGAGAGAGGGTACACCTCATGAACTGAGCTGTGGTTCTTTCTACGTGACCACGGGGAAGACATGGGAAAGTGGGATGGGAAACCCACTTCTGCCCTGGCAGCACGAGTGCGTCAACTCAGGGAGGGAACCATTAACCAGAAAGGTTCCACTAAAGTGAAGGTAGCCTCAACCTCCCATGACCAAACTGCCAGATATTACAGAAAAGAGGATGATCCCCTTGAAGGAACCTCTAGCATGTATGCCGAGGGAGGAGAGGATGACCAGTGCTAGAGGGGCCCTGCCTCTAGCCAGGAAGAGGCACGGGAAAACCGGGTCTTTTGGAAAACGGTGTGGATCCGATGGCCTGGCACATCAGAGCCACAAAAATACAAAGCTTTAGTTGATACTGGTGCACAGTGTACCCTAATGCCATCAGGACATGTAGGGGTAGAACCTGTTTCCATTGCTGGGGTGATGGGGGGATCGCAGCAGTTGACTCTGTTGGAAGCCGAGGTGAGCCTGACTGGGAAAGAGTGGCAGAAACATCCCATTGTGACTGGCCCAGAGGCCCCGTGTATTCTGGGCATAGACTTCCTTCGGAATGGCTATTACAAAGACCCAAAGGGACTCAGGTGGGCTTTTGGAATAGCTGCTGTGGAGGCAGAGGACATTAAGCAATTGAACAGCTTGCCTGGACTATCAGAGAACCCATCTGCAGTAGGACTCCTGAAGGTGGAAGAACGGTGAGTACCAATTGCCATCTCGACAGTGCACCGCCGACAGTATAGGACAAATCGAGATGCTGTGATCCCCATCCACAAGATGATCCGAGAACTGGAGAGCCAAGGGGTGGTCAGCAAAACCAACTCACCCTTCAACAGCCCCATCTGGCCTGTGCGCAAGTCTGATAGAGAATGGAGACTGACTGTGGACTATTGTGCATTGAATGAAGTGACTCCACCTCTGAGCGCTGCCGTGCCGGACATGCTGGAGCTCCAGTACGAGCTGGAGTCCAAGGCAGCGAAGTGGTACGCCACTATTGACATTGCCAATGCATTTTTCTCCATTCCCCTGGCAGCAGAATGCAGGCCTCAGTTTGCCTTCACGTGGAGGGGAGTGCAGTACACCTGGAACCGACTGCCCCAGGGGTGGAAGCACAGCCCCACCATCTGCCATGGACTGATCCAGGCTGCCCTGGAAAAGGGTGAGGCTCCAGAACATCTGCAGTACATTGATGACAGCATTGTGTGGGGGAACACGGCAGTGGAAGTATTTGAGAAAGGAGAAAAGATCATCCAGATTCTGCTAGAAGCTGGCTTTGCCATCAAGAAGAACAAAGTCAAAGGACCTGCTCAAGAGATCCAGTTCCTGGGAGTAAAGTGGCAAGATGGACGGCGTCAGATTCCCACTGAGGTCATCAATTAGATCACTGCAATGTCTCCACCCACCAGCAAGAAGGAAATGCAAGCTTTCCTAGGTGCCATAGGTTTTTGGAGGATGCACATTCCTGAGTACAGCCAGATCGTGAGCCCTCTCTACCTGGTTACCCGAAAAAAGAATAATTTCCACTGGGGCCCTGAACAGCAGCAAGCCTTTGCTCAAACAGGAGATTGCTCATGCAGTAGCCCTTGGCCCAGTCAGAACAGGACCAGACGTGAAGAACGTGCTCTACTCTGCAGCCGGGAACAATGGCTTGTCCTGGAGCCTTTGGCAGAAAGTGCCTGGGGAGACTTGAGGTCGACCACTGGGATTCTGGAGCCGAAGCTACAGAGGGTCCAAAGACAACTACACTCCCACAGAGAAGGAAATCTTAGCTGCCTATGAAGAAGTTCAAGCCGCCTCAGAAGTGATTGGCACAGAAGCACAACTCCTCCTGGCACCCCGACTACCAGTGCTGGGGTGGATGTTTAAAGGAAAGGTTCCTGCTACCCACCACGCCACCGACGCTACTTGGAGCAAGTGGATCGCCCTCATCATGCAGCGTACCCATATTGGAAACCCAAATCGCCCTGGGATTTTGGAGATAATTACAAACTGGCCGGAAGGTGAAAACTTTGGTCTCACTGATGAAGAGGAGCAGGAACAAGTGACACGGGCTGAAGAAGCTCCACCGTACAACCAACTGCCAGCAGAAGAAACACACTATGCTCTGTTCACTGATGGTTCCTGTCGCATCGTAGGGATGAACTGGAAGTGGAAAGCAGCCGTATAGAACCCCACATGACAGGTCGCAGAGGCCACTGAAGGAGATGGTGGATCAAGCCAACTTGCTGAACTCAAAGCTGTTCAACTGGCCCTGGACATTGCTGAAAGAGAGAAGTGGCCAAAGCTCTACCTCTACACTGATTCATGGATGGTAGCCAATGCTCTGTGGGGATGGCTGGAAAGGTGGAAAAGGGCCAACTGGCAACGCAGAGGAAAGCCAATCTGGGCTGCTGATGAGTGGAAAGACATCGCCACCAGGGTAGAGAAACTGTCTGTGAGAGTCCTGTCGGGATTTGCCGGAGCCGCAGAAGACAAGCCTCATGCTCTCATGGTCAGCAAGTCTCGTTTATTAGCAACTCTAAAACCACTTATATAGCATCAGTAATTAGGCTCATACATAGTGCAAAAGAAAGCTCATTATTGGATATTTCATTTAAGGTCAACTCCACCTAATTCTACATTCCTGTGATCGCTCATCTATGCTGAATTCACATTCTTCTGATCACAGCATCCTGTTCTCAGTTAACAGTTATCACTAAGGCCTTCCTGACTTTGCAACATCTCACACCAACTGTACTCCATTGTCTAATTCTTTCCCAGCTAACTGCTGCATGGGAATATGACCTTTGCTCTCTAGCCATTCCTCCACAATTCCCCTGTTTTCTTTTTGTACTAACAAAACTGTAGAAGTAGCTTTCTTTACCATGTTTTGCAAGCATTGCAGTATGCAAGGAATAAACAACAACACAATCACAATGATCAATATAACAACAATTGCCATTTGTGCTAAATTTTTTAACCATCTTGTGAGACCTAGGGATTGAAGCCACTCTTCTAATGGATTTGTTTCCATGGTTAATTTTTTCATATTGCTCTGTAGTTGTTGAAGACGAGCATGAATAGACACTGAATGGTCAGAAAGATTCCTGCAACACATCCCATCAAAGTCTTCACAGCCATGGCCCTGTGCTAATAGCAAAAAATCAATAGCAGCTCTATTCTGCAATACAGCATGCCTAACACTATTCATATCCAAAAGCAAATCAGACAAAACCTTTGATGTAATGTTAAACTGTTTTCCTGTCCAACATGCCAGTCGTCGTAACTGTGTTAAGGCTTGAGCACTAGATACTCCAGGTGTAAAAATAGATGACACAATCACTGTAGGACGTTCCCAAAGCTCAACCTGATCTTTGCATTCTGGTCCCAGCTGAAACACACTTCTCTTTTTTCGTAACCTAGTTCTATTGGCTCCTAATAGTTGCTGTATAATGGGTGCAAACAATGTCAATTTCCCAAAATAACAAGGCCCTCCATAAATGTTTGCTGGCAGTCCTTGCCATGCACGATCTCCGCAAATTAGAAAAATACCAGGTGGTAATTGTAAAGGTGTACTGCTAGAATTTACTTTACGAGTCCAATTGCCACAATATGCATCATTATTTTGCAAATATAGCAAATTTTGTGGAGAAACATTTGTACCATTTGGCCCATGAGACTTTTTTGCATGATTACTCCTAGCCCAATTAACAAAAGTTAAACAGTAATTGCCAGGGGCTGAACCTAATAGTCTTAACTCTTGTGGTTCTGACCCAGTAACATTTAAACCTGTAGCAATGTACCAATTTTGAGCTCCAATGGGATTTGCCTGAATTAAGCTTGTGTCACAGATATTGATCCTGAATCTACCTGATGGAATTTCACATAATGTTTTGTTTGCTTCTTTAGGTGTTTTCCAATTCTTTGTCCAGTTTTTAAACATTGTGGCATTGAGTGAATCATCTAAAGGTGCGCCCACTAAAGTTTGAAAAGGATCCGAAGGGGTAGCCATTGAAAGGCAAAAATTATCCTGTCCAGTTTGATTAGCCCACGTTACCCACATATTTTGTCTCTCATCCATGTCAATCAAAAACCCTTCATTTTCCCTTATCATGGTAAACCACAACAACAACCTGATCAGAGATAGTCCTTTAAGGACCTTAAAAAGATTGTGGCAGTTCAGCCAGCATCTTGGCTGGATCCCATGTGAGATCTTGCTTCCCTTTTCTTTTACCCCTCTGCCTCGCCCGTCGATTCGGTTGCTTCGAACCACGGGGTGTTCCATCTTCTTGGCAGCAGGGATAACTTTCAAGGAAAGACCCTTTCTCTCAAGACTGCTGTTTAAAAAATTACTCCTAATTTTTATTTTTCACCCCTGGGATATCACACCTGACCTGTGTAAGTGTCTTACGACAACGTATTGTGGTTATTTCAAGAATATATGGTAAAGGGGTATTGGGATGATAACAATAATTTTCTGGATTTATCCCAAAAGCAAAAATCTCCCACCATCTATCAGATCCTTTCTCAAATTGTCTCGTTTGCACACCTTCCTGCAATGCAATCTCAGTTAAATTTCTTTCAAAGTTGTAACACTCTGTACAAATCCCTCTTGGGGACCGACCCCACTTAGAATGTATCCACCACTTTTCCTTACACACTTTACAAATATAACATACAAAAGATAACATTCACAATTTGGTACTGTGCACACGATTCACGTGTGAGAGTTCATCAGATCCCGTCTCTATGTTGATGGTAGAGAGCAAGAAGTATCTGCTAAATTTTCTGGATCCACTGAAGGTAAATCACTGGGATCAGCAGGTTTAGTCCATCGGCTCAGCACCCAAACAAGCTCTGTGGGGGTAGACACACAAAGATAACCACGTCCTCAATAGAGTACTTTGCTAGGACCTCCCCACAGTCTTGTTTTTGGATCCTTATAAACCAATTGGTTTGCTTTAGCATTTCCTTCTCTGAAACCCACATGCCATTTGTGGCTATGAATATAGGTAATAGCAAAGGCAACAGTCCTCAGCTTTACTGCTCTTTGAAGTTGCAAAAACAGTTCATATAAACGAGGGTTTTTTACTTCTTTAATGTCTGCATTTTCAATACGTTCACTCACTCCTGCAACATATAAAGAATCAGTTACCACATTAACAGGACCCTTAAACTACACCAAAACCCAAACAACAGCAACTAATTCCAGAGTTTATAATGCATCCTCCTTTTCAAGCTGGAATAATATGAAGATTCCATTGTCCTTCTGAATTTTGCCATGTAGCAGCAGCTGTACAAGATTTCTTTCCAGCATCAGTGAACACACAACAACCACTCTAATACCCATATCTCCCCCGTTTTCTTTTATTGCTGTGTTAAGGCACTGATGAGATGTTGAGGTCCAAACCATACAGTAAGGTTAATGTCTAAGTCTCATCTACGAACAACACCTGTCTGGATACAGTCCATTATTTTATTGAGAGCTTCTTGTTGTTCACTGGTGACCTGTATAGGTGCTGTAGGATCAGTACTCTTTAACAAAGGTCATAAGGATTGTAAAAAGTTCATTAGGAATACCCACAACAAGTTTAAGCCATTGTAAATCTCTCAGCAGTCGCTGAGCATCATGAACAGTATGAAGTGACATGTTTAATGACAGTTTCTGAGGGACAACATACTGCTCAGTTAAAGTCTACCCGAGATATTTCCATGCGGATGTCAGCTGTATTTTCTCAGGTGCAACAACCAGTACATTCTGAAGTAGTTGTGTTTGAATGTCCTTAACTTGTTTATCTGCAAAAGGTTGTGACTGAGCAAAAAGAATATCATCCATATAATGATAAATAATAGTTGTAGGTCACTGAACCTGCAGTGGTTGTAAAACATTATTTACATAAAGCTTAGTGGCACCAATTGTACAATTTGTTGTCCTTTATCAATTTTGGTTGGTAGTGCCAGTGTATATGCAATGATATATATTTCACTAAAATAGTCCACATCAATTATTCCAGGTAAAATAAACAGTCTCATTAGACTAGCAGATGAACGTCCCAACACTATTGCACCCATAGCTTTTCCATTTATTATCACTGGTCCAATAATTCCAGTGGGAATCTTGTAGGGTTGTGATGTTAATAAATCCACAGTCACTGAGGCTGCCAGGTCCAGGCCGAGGCTCCCCGATGTGGCAGGCTGGAAGGAAGTTGCACTGATGTTCCAGCAGCTGCTATTTGTGTCGTGGCGTAGCAACTTCTTACACTGACCTTCCCATTTCCTGATCTCTGGCGGCAGACATTATCAGTGTGGGTATTAGACCAGCACTGACTGCACAAAAGAGATGGTACAGTACATTCCTTCCGAATATGTCCAAGGTTGCCACAGCGAAAACATTTGAATCGGGAGGCTGGAATTCTGCCATGGTTAGTTGTAGCCGCTTGTAGGGGTGCAAGAGCTGCTAAAACCTGACTCTGAGTAGATGCAGCTTGCCTTTTTAACTCTTGCCCTAGTTCTTTAATTGCCTGGACTAACATTGCCTGTAACTCTACCGGTATATTAGACATCCTTTCTAATGCCTCTTCAATAGTCCAATGAGCATTTAGGGAATTTAGAACTGACCTGGTTGCTGGATTACAATTTTGTAATGCACATTGTTTTAATAATGCTCCCCTCATATATTCAGGAACACTTGCCCTCTCTATAGCTGTAGCTGCTTTATCAATAAATGTTCTAAATGGCTCATCTTGCCCCTGTTTAATACTCATATAAGATGGAATACCTCCTGGCTCCTTAATCTGATCAAACGCAGCTCGCACTAACTGCATTCCTTCTCTCAACTTATCTGGTCCCAAAATAGCTTGTGCTTCCACTTGACTATATGCTCCTAAGCCCATAAATTCTTCCAAAGTTAATCCATACAGTGGATCACCTGCCTGCCTTTGCACATTTACACTTTCTTGACAATAAGCTTGCCAGTGTACATTAAACAACAACTGCTGATGCTGACTAAGAATCAATTTCATAATAATCCTACAATCTGCAGGCAACAAAATCTGTGTACCCCACAAATAATCAATCATTTGTATAACCAGTTCACTGGTCACTCCAAACTGACTGGCTGTAGATTGCAACTGTGATAACCATTTCCAATCCAAAGCTGTAATTTGAGCTTGTATTCCTCCCCCTTGCATCGGTGCAAAGGTTACGGGACATGCTACTTCCAATACAGCGTCTGCTTTTTCCTGATCTCTCTCTTGCAAAATATTCCGTGCTAACGTAGCCCATGTCTCCCTTCTTTCCCGTGCAATAGTCTCACCTAACTCACGCCCTAGCCCAGGGATAGATTTATTTCCCATAGGGGAGGATGGTAACGGTGCCGAAGGCTCTGTTCCAGAATCAAGGTTAGTAGGTGAAGGAATTTGAGACGGCACAAAAGGATTAACAGCTGCAGCATGGATCAGTGACTGCCTGGGGGGAGTCAAAATTACTGTATTCATGGCGAGTGGCAATGGACACTCATTAACTCCCTCTAATAATCTATTTTTCGACATAGCTGCAGATGCCTTTGTGGCAGCTCCCTGTTCAGCCTGATACTGCAAGAGAGCATTATGAACTGTCCACCACAGTTTTCCTAATTTTTTAGCAGTTTTATCATTATTAAAAACAGCTTCCCACAATTTATCTCCAAATTTTTGCCACTCAATTCATAGACTGTATGGGGATTCTGAAAACAACCCTGAGCATACCCATAAGCAAGAAGTTCAGGAAGCTCCTTGCGCAAATCAAAATCTTTAACCTGTCGCTTTTCTAAAAAGCAGGTAAATAAATCATATGCTGCTTGCCTTTCCATCTTACCGTCAGCGCGCACTGTTGCAGCCCCTACAAGGTTTCGGCAGCACGTTACAGCCAGGATTCTCCTCTGAGGTCGCCTGGGCACGGCAACCCTACTGTGCGATCAGGACTCTCCTCCGAGGTTGCCTGGAATGCAGCACAGCCGTTGCTTTTCGCCGTCCTTGCTGCAAACGACCCGTCCCCAACGCAGCTCTGAGGAGGAAAGGGAAAGGCTGTTCGGGCGCCAGATGTCGGGATTTGCCGGAGCCGCGGAAGACAAGCCTCATGCTCTCATGGTCAGCAAGTCTCGTTTATTAGCAACTCTAAAGCCACTTATATAGCATCAGTAATTAGGCTCATACATAGTGCAAAAGAAAGCTCATTATTGGATATTTCATTTAAGGTCAACTCCACCTAATTCTACATTCCTGTGATCGCTCATCTATGCTGAATTCACATTCTTCTGATCACAGCATCCTGTTCTCAGTTAACAGTTATCACTAAGGCCTTCCTGACTTTGCAACATCTCACACCAACTGTACTCCATTGTCTAACTCTTTCCCAGCTAACTGCTGCATGGGAATATGACCTTTGCTCTCTAGCCATTCCTGCACAGAGTCCGTCATGTAGATGCCCATGTCCCCAAGAGTAGGGCTAATGAAGAGCACCGAAACAATGAGCAGGTGGATCAGGCTGCAAAAATAGAGGTGTCAAAGATAGACTTAGATTGGCAACACAAGGGAGAGTTGTTCCTAGCTCGATGGGCCCATGATGCCTCAGGTCATCAGGGTAGAGATGCCACCTATAAATGAGCACGAGACTGAGGGGTGGACCAATCCATGGACAGTATTTCCCAGGTTATCCATGACTGTGAGACGTGTGCCACAATCAAGCAGGCCAAGCGGCTGAAGCCCCTCTGGTACAGCGAGCGGTAGTCCAGATACAAGTATGGGGAGGCCTGGCAGATTGACTACATCACACTGCCCCAAACCCGCCAAAGCAAGCGCTACGTACTCACAATGGTAGAAGCCACCACTGGATGGTTGGAAACCTACCCTGTGCCTCATGCCACTGCCTGGAACACCATCCTGGGACTTGAAAAGCAGGTCCTTTGGAGGCATGGCACCCCTGAGAGGATTGAGTCAGACAATGAGACTCATTTCAAGAACAGCCTTATAAACAGCTGGGCAAGGGAACATGGCATCGAGTGGGTGTACCATATCCCCTACCATGCACCCACTGCTAGAAAAGTTGAACAGTGCAACAGCCTGCTTAAAACCAGCTTGAAGGCACTGGGTGGGGGAACTTTCAAGAACTGGGAGATTAATTTAGCAAAAGCCACATGGTAGGTGAACACCCGAGGTTCCACTAACCGAGCAGGCCCTGCCAAATCTGAGCCCTTTAGAACGACAGATGGAGATAAGGTTCCAGTGGTACATATGAGAGGTATGCTGAGAAAAACTGTTTGGGTTAATTCTGCCTCCAGCAAAGACAGTCCAATCCGTGGGGTTATCTTTGCTCAAGGACCGGGTTGCACTTAGTGGGTAATGCAAAAAGATGGAGAGACCCGGTGCATACCCCAAGGGGACCTGGTTTTAGGGTGAACTACCCATGATACTGTGCTTGTATCTGTATGTACATATGTATATAGTTAAAGTAGTATGTGTTCGTGTATAATTTAAAGGTTTAATATTTGATGTAACATTTTGGTATGGGAAAAAATTCGGGGTGGATAGTGTTGAGGGTTAGGTGTCCTTTTTTTTTTTTTTGTTTTGTTGTTCTGGCCTGCCCGTGGAATTTTTACCCATTAGCTGCGGAGACAACCTAACTGTGGATATTTAGTGGGTGCTCAACAAAGGACAAAGAGTGGCCGGACCCGGGGGGGGGGGGAGGGGCAGGAAAGGCGGGTGGGGACAGTTTTTGGCTGGTTTTCTTCGGCTTCGGGAAAAAAGACATTTGTTTTCTGGGTCGCGGAGCTGCTGCGGTAGAGAGAAGGGAATTTCGCCATCACCCAGACGGAGCTGCTGCTTCTTCTCCTTCTCCCCTCTTTGTTGGTGGCCTCGCACCCCCTGTCCTGCCGGGACGTGTGGCAGTGCCAAGCACCGCCACGGAGCTGCAGATACACCTCATCCACCAGCCCAGGATCTCAGCACGTCCCTGCTGTTCCAGCCGACTGTTCCTCAGAGCCCTGCAGGAGCACCGGGACTGCCCACCCGAGGGGTTTGTGAAAACAAAGCCTCTCCTCCATCCCGTCTCAGCCGAGAAAGCTGTCATGGGGTCCCTGGTTCTGTTTTCTTGTTATTGCTGTAGTTATTGTTTGTTTGTTTGCCTGGTTATACTAGTAAAGAACTGTTATTCCTGTGAGAAATGAACTTGTAAAAATTCGTAGAAATCTAAATAAATGTATATAACAATAATGATATAAAATATAAAGTACAGTATGACACACAAGCCCTTCCCAGATCTAGCCACGAATTCCCACTCAAAGGATAACGATCCTAGCCGGCGCCCATCAACAAAAAGAATAGACAGGACGCGGCCCATCAAGCTGACAGAAAAAAAAAACTCCTCAAACTGACAAGGACAGGCTCGGTGACCATCAACAGGGAAGAATAGACAGGACACGAAACATCAAGCCAAAACGGAGAGGCTCCGACGAGATATTCATCACCGGACCTGAACACCCCGCCTTGCAGGCTACCGTTGGGGGAAGCCATCAAGTAAACAAAAGGAAAAATCCAGCCGAAATATCCATCGGCTCCAACCCGGATCCAGCCATCCCATCCGGATGGCCTGAACCACAAGAGCCACTCAGAATTTCTTTACATATGAGGAGACTCGGTCCGGACGTCCATTCGACTCTATTCTCCAATGCCAGGAAATCAATTCATACGACAATCAAGGACTGTTGATGAATGGTGCCTGCCTGGAATTTGGCCTCAAGGCTAAAAATCCCTATAAAAACCCCGGACAGTTTACCCTCCTTCGTGGATTTGGGAACACCTATACCTTTGGGTATAGACCCCTGTCCACCCAGCGCTGCGCTGTTTGTTTTATTGTGGTTTTCCCTCATTGTTTATTTTTTATAGAAATTGTTTTATAATAAATTGTTTTTATTTAACCCAAATCTGCCTTTGCATTTATAACATTCCTATCCCCAGATCTCTGCCTGAAAGCCCCTTGATTTCAAAATTATAATAATTCGGAGGGAGGGGGGTCTACATTCTTTCATCCCAAGGGAGGCTCCTGCTCTCCCTAGCAGACACCTGTGGATGCTAGCTTTAGAGCAGGCTGCAGGCCCCATGGCCTCTCAGTCCTGCCTGACAGCTAGCCTGGGAAATTCATAGGAGAATTTCAAAACAATCCTCAAAGACAGAAAACAACTGCCAGGTGCTGTTTGTCTGTCCTCTTGTTTTCCTTGCAAGAGAAGGTCAGGGGGTGTTGTGCCACTGACCAGTGATGGTGATGTGTTCATTTGCTAACCAATAAGAGTTTCCTTTCTGTACTTTCCACATATCTGTCTATAAAACAGGCCTGAAGTAATAAACTAGGGAATTCTCCTGTTCTGACTCCCTGGAGAGTCTGTGTCGTTCTTTACGCCGTTCCTAATTAGAACGACATCTGGTGACCGCCCGACGTGATGTGCAACCAACCCCCCGAGGTCTGGCCGACGTGAAGGGCATCTACTGACCCCTGAGGTCTGAAAGCAACCAACGTGACAACATCTGCTAATCCCCTGAGGGTAAGCAGCGAGCAGAGAAAAAAGCCAGCCCTTCCCCCTAGAGGGGTAAGTGGAATACTCCCGGGCTTTCCTAGAGAAAGCTGATTTTGAAAACCAACGGGATAGTGGAGCCTGCCAGTGAGCGGGCTTGGAACGGCTTATCTTAACGAAGCAGAGCTCAAAAACCCCGGGTCTGAGCCGATAGCATCACAACTGCATTCGCAGAGCCGTTAAGATAAAAGTTTTCATAATGGAGAACTGTAATTCAGCTAACGAGCAGCTTATCTGCCTTGCATGGCAGGATGCCTTGCTGAGCATGGGACTCTGTATTCCTGAGGAAGATATACGCGCTTTGTTCCACTGGGTGAAAGCGCAGGAGTTTTCTATAACTGTGAATGATGTGTTTAACCTTAAGATCTGGCTATCAATGGGAGATCACCTGTGGACTGAGCTAGCCGCTGGAAATACCAGTGCGTGCGACTTGGCAGCAACTTGGGGAGTGATCTTTAAGGCACTGGAACAGTGCCAGCCTAAAAACAGTGAAGTCGGGATGAGAAACTTAGATGCCTCCCTAGTACAAGATGAGAAACTAGGAGATGAAACCGTAGATGAGCTGCGTAGCGCTCCCTCGGCTTTGCCCGGACCCTTAGAGGACTTTAACCGCGGGCAGGAGCAGTCTGTGAACCAGAGATCTCCCTCTCCAAAAAAGTTTGAGCGCCCGCCATCCGCGGAGCTGGGCGCACGGGCTTTGCCAACAGAAAAGCAACGGGAAAGCGGAGATCGCGCGGTTCCGCCTTCATCAGCCCCGCAGGCACCGCTGCCACCGGCACTGCGAGAGCTGCCTCCGCCCGCGCCCTTCGCGCCGCAACCCGTTGCAGCGGCGGGGAGAGAGACCGCTCTGCGCCCATCAGCGAAACCCGCCAGCCACGGCCGTGAAAAGCCCTCTCTTCAGCCCCCCCCCGCGCCCAGAGCGCGGGGCCCCGCCGCCGGACCTCTGCCGCCCGCCCCCGCCGGGGCCCCCGACCTGCGCCCGCCAGCCGCCGAGGGGCCCGAGCGCGAGTCTTGAACACCGCGGGCCGCCGCCACCGCCGGGAGGCCCGGGCGAACCAAGCCCGATCCCAAATCTGGGACCAGGGCCAAATCCGTAACAAAAATAACAACCCCCCCCGTGTACCAACGCGGCGGGGCGCGCGGCTCCCCCCAGCAGAGAAGCGGCAGGGGGAGGGGGAAGCAACAACCTCGCTTCCCCTGCGCTGCCCGCCGCCACCGGCCGCGGCCCGGTGGCCGCCGGTCGGCCGCGAGAACCCTGAAGAAGCCCGGGCGCACCGCCGCCGCAGCCGAGAGGCCTGTGCGAACCAAGCCCAATCCCAGATCTGGGACCAGGGCCAAATCGGTAACAAAAATAACAAACCCCCCATGTACCAACGCGGCGGGGTGTGCGGCTCCCCCCGGCACAGAAGCAGCGGGGGGAGAGAGGGGAGGGAGGAGCCCAGACTTCCCCCTGCACGGACCTCGCTTCCCCTGCGCTTGCTGGCCAGCGCCACGTCATGCGCAGACCGTGCTGCGAGCCGAGCCGAGTTCTGCCAGCGCCCCCCCCCGCACCCATCCAAGGTGCCGGCCGAAAAGCGGAGGAGGGGGGAGGGGAGGGGGGGAGCGCAGACTTCCCCCTGCGCGGACCTCGCTTCCCCCGCGCATGCTCCCCCCGCGCTCGCCCGCACTCCGGCTGGGGGGGCGGCAGGGGAAAGGAGCTGCCTCGCGCTCCCCCTGCGCGCCGGCTCGCGCCGCGATCGCTCCACCCGGCACGCGCCCTGTGAGCTCCTTTCTTCTGTGCCGTGGGAAGCAGCACGGAACCGCGGAGCTCGCCCAGACACCCCCGCTGCCCCTGCGCTTGTGCGCGCTCCAGTGGGGAAGCACCGAGGGGGGGGCGGGGGGCGAACCTCGCTCCCCCTGCACTCGCGAGACCTGCGCATGAGCGAACCCCGCCAGGACACTCATCGCTGCTTCCCTCATCGGAGGTGTCCTCTCCAGCCTCTGCACCGCCTCCTAGCAGCGGTGACACTGCCTACCACGGCAGAGGCGGGCGGAGACTCCTCTCTCCATGCCCAGCCGGCGTAGGAAAAAAAAAACCAAAGCCACAAGCAGAGCGCTGCCCAGATCAACTACTACAACCTTGTTACCACAGCAACCTGCTAGAAGCAACAACAGCAGCCTGAACTTAATGGAGCAGCCATCTCCACACCACAAATAACTTTCCTAGTTACTTCACTGGAGTTTTATCACTTTAGTGTTCTTTTAAACTACTAGATTGACAAGTTAGACTGTCAGTTCGAACAGACTAACAATGTTTTATATAGTATATGTATTAGTTCACTGAATTAGAGATATTGGAGTCAACCGTCAAATCCTTGCAAAGAAAACAATTCTTAAACATCAAAACAGTAAAAGAAACCTCTTGTGCTGTGTTTGTTCTCTATCCTGCAAGAGCTCAGCAGGATATAACAAACACTGTACATTTTTTATTTTTTCCTAAGCAGAAAAGGTGAGTTGTGGATGCTAGCTTTAGAGCAGGCTGCAGGCCCCATGGCCTCTCAGTCCTGCCTGACAGCTAGCCTGGGAAATTCATAGGAGGATTTCAAAACAATCCTCAAAGTCAGAAAACAACTGCCAGGTGCTGTTTGTCTGTCCTCTTGTTTTCCTTGCAAGAGAAGGTCAGGGGGTGTTGTGCCACTGACCAGTGATGGTGATGTGTTGATTTGCTAACCAATAAGAGTTTCCTTTCTGTACTTTCCACGTATCTGTCTATAAAACAGGCCTGAAGTAATAAACTAGAGAATTCTCCTGCTCTGACTCCCTGGAGAGTCTGTGTCGTTCTTTACGCAGTTCCTAATTAGAACGACAGACACCTGTCTTCTAGAACCGAGACAAGCTGATGTTTTGTACCCTCCTTTTGAACCGCCTCCCTATTTCAGCTGTTGCACGCTCGCATTTTCTGTCTTCTGCCCCCAAGATTTCCCAGAGCAATAAATCCTCTATTATCCCATATAAAAGACCTCCCTCTTGTCCTTGCCTCCTCAGAGCGCAGACTGACAGCCAAAGAGCCGTAGAGCAAGTGCTCTAGTCACACCTTGGGTCATCCTGCTCCTGTGGTGTGACCCACTCCTGTCGCAGGATAGAAACAGATAAGCTCCGGCGAGATGTGATAAGAGGCTGTGCAGTCACAGTGCCACTTTTGCAGCAAATCAGCATAATTTTTTTTTTCAAGTGTCTGAGAAACAATGACATCTGAAAATCAAGCAAAAACTATCTTTCATGGGGTTTGTTATGCTGTCCAGTGAACAGGGCTTAATGATTAGGATGAAACACAGCCTATGATATGTTTATCTTTGGGACAGAAGAAAAATTTGTTCTTGTCCTTTTCATGCACCCAGCCCTTGTTGGATATTTTTTGGGGTTTTGAGTTTGTTTGGTTTGAGGGTTTTTTTTTAGCTTGTGTGCTTTCACTTTTCCCAATGACTTGAGACAGGGAAAGCAGCTGACCTAAAACTCAATGTTTACTTAAGGCATTTCACAGTACAGCACTAGTATTTCTAATACTTGATTTTTTAAAAAATGGAAGCTCTTAGGAAATATACAGCACAGTCTCTGAACACATCTGGTTCATGCTCCTAAGTACTGAGCTGCCAAGCCAGAAAAGGCTGTCAGTTTAACCACTTGTCCATTCCTATTTGTACAGCATAATCATGGTCACAGGAGGAGCTCAGGGAAGCAGTATTAATTCTTCATGAATTCATATTTTCCTTTTCCATGGTAAAGTTTCTCAGGTTCTCTGCATGAAACGACTCTCACTTTCCAGGCTTTTGCCTAGCTGGAAAGAGCTGGATGATTTTGTTCAGCATTCAGAAATAGGGCATGTAAGCCAGAAAGTGTTTGGATATGGATGTGCAGATACAGAGGCAGGGATCAGAGCAGAAAACAGCCAAATCAGCAGCAACATTATTATTTCTCCTTGGTTTAGAACAACGTTTAAACAAAAGAGTTTTTATAGTGCTTCCAGCTACAGTTCCATTCTGATTCAGAACTATAGGAAAGCACATGTGAATGAAAGGTCTGGGAACAAGCTAGTGGACACAGGAGGTGTTGTCTGAACATCAGGAAAACCTTTTTCACTCTACAGGTGACCAGGCACTAGAACAGATCACTCAGAGAAGATGTGAAGCCTCCAATATTTGGAGTTATTCAAAAGTCATCTAAATGTGGTCAAAGGCAGCTTCCTGCAGGTGATTTTGCTTGAGCATGGGGTTGGACCAGGTGGCTCCCAGAGGTTCCTTCCCACCTCAGCCACACTATGGATTTGCGGGTTTGTGACTCCGCTGTGGGAGGAGAAGGATAGAGATAGAGATAGTGCTGAAGGTAGTCTTGCCCCTGATAAATGGTAGCTGTGCTAATTACCAAAGAGTGGGAACAGCCTTGCCCTTGCAGCTGTGTCTAATAAGGATGGGATTTATAAAAGAGTGGGTTAGTTAGCTAAGTTGGAGTCTGCTGGCTATGCTGTGAGGGGGGGGACTAAGGGTGCTGTAGTAGGGATGAGATGGGTGTGAGAGTTGGCCTAACATCCCATTACTGCTTTAGGATTTATCTGTATCATGGATTTTTGGGGGTGCTGTCTCAAAACAGTGCTTCTACTGATGGACTTAAAAGGTAGTGTGATGATGGACAATAAGATGAAATGCACAGTGGAGTCAGAAGAGTTTAAAAATGCCAGGTATTGGTGCAATAAAAAGACTGGGGTGAGGTTTCTTAAGGATCTGCTTTATGTCAAGTCTGCTCCAACACTTTACGTTCCAAGTTTCATAATAAAATAGGTAAATTAAGGTAAACATGAGCAATTCTGTCAGTAGCTTCCAGCACTGCTCTTGATCTAGGTGCTGTGGATTGGGTACTAGGGGACAAAGAGAATACAGTTGTGTAAAAATGTGTTAATGAAGACCAGTTTCACTAAGTCTGTCCTTTTTGTTGTTTTGTTAAGTACCATTTTGTTCTAGTGGGAAAATCACTTCAGATCCCATGAAAAATGAATTGTCATCTCTCTAAATATGCTACTTCTCTTGAAAGAGCAGTCTGGACGTAGAAGAATCTTCTGATTATGACAATAATATGTTAAAAAAACCCTGAAAATTTTGTGGCAAGCGTAATTCAGAATAATTATCTTAGTAATGCTTAGTAGCTTAAGCATTTAGTGATTAAGCACAAAACAAGCTTCATACAGCAAAAGTATGCATAATCTGGCAATAACTTTATAGGAGATAAAAAGATAGAACAAGCCCTTATAATACTGCTGCGGTTTAACTCCAGTCAGAAACAAAGTGCCATGCTCATTCACACATACATCTGCCCATAGGTTGAGAAAGAGAACTGGAAAAAAGGTACATTCTGTGGGTTGAGATAAGAAAAGTTTAACAGTTTAAAACCAGAAAACAAACCATCAAGAGCAGCAACATCATGTAATGAAAAAAGGGACAACAAAAAGAGAGAAATTAAACCCAAAACCCACAAGTGACACACAACACAATTGCTTAGCACCTGCTGACTGAACAATGAAAATTCAAAACTGGATGTTAAAATATGAAGATTTTCAGGTACAAAGGATAAACTACTCTGTTTTAATGAAAAGAAAACCTTGCAAACAAGCAGACCATGCTATGTCTCTCAGTAGCCTGCTCCACTAGCAAAAATGCTTGAAAAGCAAGCAGACTAAACCAGATTTTTTTTTTCAGTCATGTTATATTCACATTCTGTGATTTTTGTACCGTTTCTTTGTGCAACCAAAATAAAAACAGGTGGGTTTTTTGGGTTTTTTTGTTGTTGTTGTTGTTGTTTTTTGGGGTTTTTTTTTTGGTACTGACACAAAGCAAATGGTAGGGCTGAGAAGTAATGTGCTCTGTTAATATGCAAGTGATGGTATGGAGCCATAAAAATGGCTAAGAGTAAAAACCTAGAGTAAACAGAAAAAAATCCATATTAAAACTGAAATTGGGATGCTTCTTTGAGAAGCAAAGCTGTTTATTTCTGAGACAAGCTCTCACTTAGTACAGAACTTAGCCAGATTTTTTTTACTGATCTCTAAATCACTAAAAAAAGTGATTATTTTAATGAGCAGTCTACAAAAATTTCAATATTTTGCACCGATTTTGGACCACAAAGGAACATTTGACAAGCAACTTGCTGTTCCATATCTAGAATTTTTTCAAGTGGAATGAAGAACAAAGCACTTCCAGCAGGTGCTGTATCATGAACTCAGAAGGGGCACAAATCTTCGCCTATTAAAATTAAGCATTGTTCCGTCAATCAAATGCAACTCTGCCATTCATTTCCACAGAAGATAGTCCATTGCTTGCACACAGATGATAAAAAAAAAGTCATTTACAGTTTGCTTGAATCTGTAGGGAGTATAAGAGAGGTGTCTGTTACTCTGTGTACCAACCACCATCTAGGTTCAAACAAGGGGCAATTTACTCGTTATTTCTTAAGGAAAGTGAATGAATACTTTGTTTGTACCAGTTTAGACAAATCAGTGAAAGGCTCTGCTATTTATCAGTAATCAGAGGGAAGAGATCTGAACACAGGCTGTATTATAGCAGAGTTAGAACTAAGATGATATCAACAGACGCATCATGAGGAGTTTGAAATCAAAAGACGAAAAAACTGCAGAAGAAATCAAGTTAATGAAAGCAGGAGTAGTTTAGTTTAATGGGGGAGGTTCTTGTGTTGGTTTGGGGTTTTTTTTCCCTGTTTTTCATGATTGTTTTACTTTCATTTGGTATTTTTGTGGTGGACTTTCACAGCACAAATTTCAAACACTGCATTTTTCAGACTGAGTAGTTTTCATGATTTGTTAACAGGTCTGTACTGTCTTTCACAACACAGTAAATATACAACCAAAGAGAAAAATTTAATCAGGCTTCTGTTATAGAATTGATTTTGTTTCTGAGTCAGAGTGCTGTTTGTCAGCAATCTGATACTTTTTCTATGGCAGGTTAAGAAATAAAAATGTAGGATACTATCAGAAGCTCTAATTCCAAACTACTTTGTGGGCCCATGGGTCCCTACTCCTTTTGAGAAACAGTGGAGTGTTTGTAGATTTAATTTTTAAAAAGAGATTAATCCCTTCACAAGTGTTTGGTCTGTTTCAAAAGTATTTTACTACAGTGTTAAATTATGGTTTATGATTTCCTGCAAAATGCATGTAAATCTGCAAAACGCCTGTTGTGGACTTGATTTTCTCTGAGCCTGAGGGAATTGCAGGCTGTCAGTGGCAGATTGTTCCTAAGGGAAAGTTTCTTAAGCAATCTTGAACTCAAAGACAACATTTGTAAATTTTCTTGCTTTCTCAAAACAGTTCTGCATAACTGTAGATAGGGTGTTTTTCTCTTGTCCCACCAATGGGACAAGAGTTGTAGTTCCCTTACCCAGTCATGTTAACCCTGTAGTGTAGGACCCTATAAAAGCTGAAAAGTTTGGAGAATAAAGGCCCCTTTTCCTAGCAACTGGTGGTGTGTTTGCTGCAAACCCACACTGATACATCATGTCCAACAGCGACAGTCCGTGGTGTGAAAACTTTGTGATTAATCCATCACTTTAATGCTAATTTCTTTCTTAATAGTAATACGTACTGGAATAGAATTATAGGCAGCTATGTTTCATTACCTAATCTAGGTTTAATTATCTTATTATCTAATGACCTAATCATTGCATGCACAATTCAATAATCTGTAAGCAGTTCCAAAAAATTCATTACCATTTGCAGAATCACATCCAAGTGCCTACATTTCAGAAGCACATTAACCGTCTCAGAAATCAACACTTTTTAGAGTTCAGAAGTCTTCTTAGTGTAAATTACCAAAGAATAAGTCCAAGAATCCTACATAAGTTTGTTTATTATGCTTTTCTTTTAGGTGAGCATGGCACTAGAAGACACTAATTTGGTCTCCTTCAAGGAAATTAATCTTAAAAGTCTCTTCTTACGGTGGAACTTAGGCCTCTAGGTCTGGGACAATATTTAAATTTCAACTTCAAGCTAAACATATAAGAAAACAAACATCCAAGACCCAACCTATTTTGTAAGTTGTTCAGATATTTGAATTCACAGTTTTTGGGGAGCAACTCAAGTAGTGTTGCAATACTGGAGCCTTTTCTAAGTATTCTTTGTGTTTCTGAACTTGCTTTAGAGCCTTCCTTGATTGGTGTAATATTTGAAAAAGAGGGTTGCTACTTGTACTTTCCATTAAAAAAAAATTCAGTGACAAGGGCCACATCAAAACAAAGCAAAAGAAACATATCCTCTGTACCATATTTACAGTAGCCTGGATTCCATCAGCTAATAAAACATTAAATTTCCTGGGACTGATTTAAAGTCATTGCATCAGAATACACTTTTCAAATTCCAGAAAACTGTGATTGAGTTGAATGTGGAAGAAAAATGAAGACTTTCTATTATGCAGACTTTATAAGACAACAGTTCTGACAGACTGTGAAGAATGACTGCAGAGAGCTTAGAAGCAGCTGCTCATTACAATGAATTAAGAAACTGAAATATTTCAGTGAGAGAAGTATCCTTCCCTACAAGCACAGCCATTTTGTGCGCAATTTTAATGCAGGCTAAACATGAGTGTGAGGGATGTGAGAATGTGCTTGCATCAAAGGCAGGAGGAATTCAGGCAGTCTTCAGTATAATTTAAAAAGTTAAATCTCAGTAGGCTCCATTTCCTTCCATTACTCTTATTTATATGGAAGTATAAGCTGACATATGAAAGCAAAGCCCAAATTACTCAAGCTGCTTCAAAGTACCTCACCACAGTACAGATAGAAGAGCCACTGTTTATAAAACAGATTAAGTGCAAGACATCAAAACTGTCAATGGATTTGATGTCTGTAAGATGTTTGAAGTGAATCATCATATTTGACATTTCCTATGTATCATGAGACCGCAAAAGGAGTACCAGATGCAGCCCATGATCTCTTTTGTAGACCTTGACTGTTTTCCATTGAGATATACAGTTCTGAAGGGTATTAGTTGTTCAGATTTCATTGATATTGCACCACATTCTTGTAAGAAAAATCAGAAATTCTTTCAGTATTTATTTTACATGCCTTCTGCCAGGCAGAGTTGGAAATTCTACACTTCCTTTAAAGGCAGGACTTCACAGAAAAATGGCAGACTTCTATTTGTTTGCATTTTGAATTATTCTCATGGTTTCCATTATTTCTAAAGTTGCTCATCCATTATAAATAATTTTCAGGGCTGTAAAGTAAATGTGTTGCTGAAACAGCCTGCCATTCCTGCGTTACTTGGTCTGAACTCAGGGTTATGGGTAGTGTCCTCAGAACCTATGAACAAATGAACTGCAGCCTTGTTGTTATTTCCCATCCCTCACATTAACAAAATGATTCTTTAGGATTAGTGTCAGAGAAGCACCTTCAACACATGCAAGTATCTCTATAAGCAGCAATATGGTCTGTGCTCAAGTGATGTTGCTCTAGACAAATGATCACCATCGCTAAAACCTCCTTTCTGATACTTTTGGGAGGGGCAGGTTTGCATCAGGTGTAACTGAGCTGTGTGGTGAGAGTGGTGTGGAGCTCCTGGTGCAGTGGACACTTTTCCAGCCCCTGGCAGGTGGTCACCTGCAACCTTCTCAGCACCAGTCAGCATTTCCAGCCTTAGCAGCCATGCCCTGTAACCAAATACAAATTACTTTTTTAAGGGAGATATTTAACCAAATTACTCAAAATTTTAAGGGAGAAAGAGGGAGACAGGAAAAAAAAAAAAAAGGTATGCTGAGACTATGACAGAACAAAACATACATTTAATCCTAATTTCAGTGAAGTCTTAGTAAAGTGTTCTCAGCATCTTAGTGATCTGTTTCTCAAAGTTCTCACACTTCCAGAGTTCCTTCCTGTCTCCTTTTCCCAATTTTGGGAGAAGAGTCTTAAAAATAGGTAACTCTTACAGTTATGGATGAATCTGGCAGGAAATCTGAAGGACACCTGTTTCATAAAGTCTCATTTAAACATGACAATTAAAAATATTATTTCCCTTCTGTCTTCTTTCACTTTGATAAGTTATTTGTAGCCATGCAGGGAAAGATGTTAATTATTCCCCATTTTTGTTTGGGCAGTATTTCTTTTCCTGGGCCAGTAACTGTTTCTTAAAATAACTCATGAGATAATTAACATACCACAGCATTTTTCATGAAATAAGTGTTTTTGCATCAATCTTACTTCTTACATTGTTTGTTACATTTCCTGCAGGCCCCCATTAAAAACAAAACAAACAAAGAAACAAACAAACACAAAAACCAAACTCGAAACCCAACCCAACCCAACACACGCCAGGACACGCCAGGACAGGACAGGACAGGGCAAGGGCAAGGGGGAAGGTGCGGGAAGGTGCGGGAAGGGAAGGTGCGGGAAGGGAAGGTGCGGGAAGGTGCGGGAAGGTGCGGGAAGGTGCGGGAAGGGAAGGTGCGGGAAGGTGCGGGAAGGTGCGGGAAGGTGCGGGAAGGGAAGGGAAGGGAAGGGAAGGGAAGGGAAGGGAAGGGAAGGGAAGGGAAGGGAAGGGAAGGGAAGGGAAGGGAAGGGAAGGGAAGGGAAGGGAAGGGAGGGGAAGGGAAGGGAAGGGAAGGGAAGGGAAGGGAAGGGAAGGGAAGGGAAGGGAAGGTGCGGGAAGGGAAGGGAAGGGAAGGTGCGGGAAGGGAAGGGAAGGTGCGGGAAGGGAAGGTGCGGGAAGGGAAGGTGCGGGAAGGGAAGGTGCGGGAAGGTGCGGGAAGGTGCGGGAAGGTGCGGGAAGGGAAGGGAAGGGAAGGGAAGGGAAGGGAAGGGAAGGGAAGGGAAGGGAAGGGAAGGGAAGGGAAGGGAAGGGAAGGGAAGGGAAGGGAAGGGAAGGGAAGGGAAGGGAAGGGAAGGGAAGGGAAGGGAACTATTATTTCATTTGTAAGAGACCTACAGCATCCATCTAGTCCAGCTCCCTGATCCCTTCAGGGATGACTCAGAGTTAAAGCCATATTAAAGCCCAAATGTCTCTGGGACACTGACAGGCTTGGGGCATCAGACATCTCTCAAGGAAGTCTGTTTCAGTGTTTGGCCTCCCTTGTGGCAAAGAAATGCTTCTTCCTCCTTTCAAGTCTGAACCACCCTTGACACAGCTCTTAATCATTTCCCTGTGTCCTGTGGGACATGGAGAAGAGGTCAGCACTTCCCTCTCCATTTCCCCCACACAATGGTTAGTTTGTGAAATTCCACATGGACAATTTTTCTACCAAAATGCTTTAATTGAGCAATGGTGGCAGGATGCTTCCAATATTTAGTACATTTTTACTTCAGGACAAAGGTGGAAAGAGAGAAGACGTGGAAGTATCAGCAGAGAAGAGACAGGGATGGTAAAGAGACAAGGCCTCGGAAGAAGCAGATGTGGACCAGAAGTCTGTGCTCAAATGTCACCTTTTTGCCTATACCCTGTCCCCTCATGTTCTCCCCTAAAGCCCCACAGCTACAGCACAGGAAAGCTTTTTGCTGATATTAAACAGAGGGAAATTGTTGGTATACTTAGCTGAATGTTTATTTCAGTTCTGATCTGAAGTTCACAGTTTAGAACAGTCTGCATGGTGCTTGTTTATGTAATTATTCTGACTATATGAACCTTGAGTGTGAAGCAGTAAGACACAAGAGAAATCTCTCTTTTCTGTCAGACTTTTCTACACTGCTGTAGCTTTTCAGTGGGTTTTTTTTTCAGTGCTTTTAGAGTAAAGAAAACTCTTGTTATATGGAAAACTAAAAAATAACACTTATTAAGAATTAAATTCCAAAGAAGTAGATGTTTTTTATTCTGTGTCATGTTGTGTCCCCAGGCACCACCATCTACCATAAAAATGCAAATTACTTACAACAGCTTTCACTGCATAAAGGTATCAGCAGTCTCTGCAGCTGAAGAACTGAATATTAGCTTTGAAAATAAATTATGTTTACTGTCATGGTTTTAAACCAATAACTAAGAAAATTACTTATTTCTTGCTGTGAGACATGGATTAGAACAAGAGCAAAACAGGCATAAAACTTAAAAGGAAAAAAAAAAGAAACTACAATAAGAACACCAGAATAAACTTCCAGAAAAACCTTTTCATCCCCTGTCTACCCACTATTCCCTTGTTCACATGACAAAAGAGACAAAAACTTTGGAACTTTTATGGTTAAAACAGTCCCAATTCTTGCTACAGTCTTTTCACCAGTCTTTATAGAGAAACAGAAGTTCCTTCCTGTTAATTTATGGAGTTTCTCACAAGAAAAACTATTTTTGTTATAGTTTTCCATTGCCCTAATGTTAGCTGCCCAGAGCTGCTGTTATTAGAGCCCACTCCTCCCATTTTCACATCACTCTCAAGTGTGTATGGGCCATGAGTCTAGGGGTGGGATTTTTAAGGATAAGTTATTCAAAGGCAAAAAGTCTTCTTCATCTGTTTCTGTGAGCTTCACTAGAAAACAGTTTTCTCATTGCCTCTCAAGGCTTCAAATCTTCCAGCACTTCACTGTACCATAATTACTCTCCTTTTTTACTCAAAATTTACACTTTGAACACTCTATTCCTCCCTATTTACTGTCATGAATTAAAGGAGTGTTTTCAAGACCTTATTGTCCATTTCCATAGTTTTAACAGAAAGATATTTCAGCTTAATTAAAGCATCTTCTTAATTCTCTACCTTTTCTGAAGCTTCTTTTCTTTCCTGTCACTGGTAGTTTATAAAGTCTCTTTTCATGTTGATCACTCTCTTTTTCTCTCTCTGGATAAAAAGATTAATCCGCAAGTCTCATCTGGGAAATGAAAGAGTTAAAATCTTGCCCAGGCTGTTGTAGGTAGTTCTGTGGCCTCGGCCGGTGCAGGAGCTGGAGCCGTCTGCGATGGAAAGTTCCTCATGGCTGCTCTGGAGAGTGTAGGCGCCGCGCCCAGCCCGCTGCAGGTCTAAAGCCTCTCTCTTTCTTCACTCAGCAGTTTCTAGTGAATTTAGTTACAGCAAAAAACCTGCAGCCGAGCCAGAGATCGGCTCGGCCCGGCCTGGCCGGAGCCCAGAGCAAACTTTCCGCAGGGCCCGCATCTCTCGGCCGGGAGACGCTGGGCCCAGCCCAGTCCCCGCATGGCCTGGGCAGGGAACGGGAGGCCTGGAGCTCTGCCACCCTTCCCAGCCAGGAAACAAAGAGAACCAAGAGAGCTCTGGTTTTACACTTTAAGGTAGGGTTCACAAGTTGATCCCACTTTTCAATGGCCTAAACTGCTGTCAATTCTCAGCAATGACCGATAACTGGTCAGGAGAAAAGACTCCAGGCAGTTCCCAGCAACTTAAACTTTCTTAAAGGTAAAGTAACTCCATGACAGTTTACTTAAAACAAAAACCTGACTTATGGAATTTATGGAACTCATGCCTTTTCTATCACAGAACTGTAAAATGTCTGTGTACAACAAAACCAGAAACACTTGGAAACAAGGATATACAAATGAAGGCTGAGAAATGTGAATGTCATTGTAATAGAGTTGTGGTTCTTTTCTTTTATGAATGGTGAGAAGTTTTTCAGGATAAGGAAAGCATGCGGGAAAACACTTGCAAAAAGCAAAATCTAGTTTGGACATGAAGGAAAACTTTCTAGGTACTAATTGCTAGGTTAGATGTGTCTTGGAAAGCAGGGGTTCCTTTTTTTCAAGTCACAGACAGAGTCATAACATTTCTGTTAAATTTTTGTCATCCTTAATCCAGTTAGAATACATAAATTTCATAGGTTGCTAAGATCCTTTCCACCACTACTTACACACTCCCAGTATGTGAACCACCATTTGCCGATGAATGCCACCATTTGCTTATTCTTCTGGAGTGCAACTGTGTTTTGAAAATGACAAAGATAAATCTGTCTTTTGAGTGCATCAATGAAGAACTTGAATTACGCTGTGAGTCTGCTGTGGAGGTAATACAGAACAGAGTACCAACACAATTGTACCATCAAAATGCTCGTGAAACCTTGTGTTGTTGAGCAGATGGTCCTTTGCATTTTGCACAAGCTGGCACTTTTTCAGGGCATATGGCTTCTTTCGTAGCCCTGATAAACCACAGAAAAACAACAGGATTATTTTACATTTCTGAATAATTAAATGGGTTGACACCTGTAAAAACAAAGAGAAGAATACTATGAAATTGGTATAATATACCAAATTATTTCTATCAAGGGGTCAAGATCTTCATGCACTGTCCTGAAGACCTTTCCAGACTAAGTGAATTTCCATATTGTTCTGTAATCTCACATAATGCCTAATCTTTAAGGTTTATTGTTATGCTACAGTTAAAGAGACACCATGTCAGTGTTTCTGTACTTTCTGTAGAGTAGAATTCTAGATTATTCTGCAGCACATCTCTTTAAAAAAGACCTGCGATGATAAGGCATGTATTTCTGGCTCCTAGGGTTTGTTTGATGACTGATTTTTGCAGTCATCTTTTAAAATAGCTTGATATCTGTGGAAGCAGAGGGAGAACATGAGGTAGCAGTGCAGTGTAACAGATTAGCACCTGGTGTTTCTTGGAACAGAGACTGAAAACTATAAATTTATAGTAAAAGGTTTTAAATTACATCTGCTTGGTTTTTTTTAGGGTTTTTTTAGGTTTTTTTTTTTTAGTTTTTTGTTTGTTTGTTTGGATGGTTGCTTGCTTGCTTTGGGGTTTTTTTAGTATGTTATATTTAGTTGCTAAAGTATTATAATCTCTTCTTACCTTTATCTAACTTAGGAAGCTATTACAATGCCTAAGTGGTTGCAGAGGTGCACCCACTAGATTACTACTTATTGTACACCAAGAATTGCACAGGAGCACTCTCAGAGAAAGAAGTGAGAAAACAGAAAGCATTTTATTATGCTGTATGTACAGGGACAGATGCCATGCTTTGTAGGTAGTGTTTTGATTTTTTTTAAGGAAATACAGATAGGCTGATCTTTGGTGGGGGGGTAGGGGGGATGACTTAAAAAAGCTTGGGAATAAGTCATATAGATGTTGCTTACCCAGTCTATTAAGACAAATAACTGGACAGCTTTTGAATCTTTTGCAAGATAACGTCAGAGCACTCTGAAAAGTAATCACAAGAAGCAATCAGAGGCACAGTAACTGCAGTAAAATATGGCATGTTTTATGTGACTCATGTACCAGAGGAACTAAGGAACTAACTAAAGAACTAACAAGAGCACCACGTGTTAACTGAAATTACGGAAGGAGTTGTGAGTGGGACAGACTGGCAAAGCAGAGCTGGAGGGAGAGTAAAATTTTAGGGTGTGGATTACGTGCTGTTGTGCATAGATTAAACAGTAAGGTTACTATTGAAGTCTTTCTTACCAGCATATTATTGACAGTTTAGAAGAAAGAATTAATTGGGTATTCAGAATTCTTCCTACTTTGCAGTAAGGTCCTCATACATAAAAATGAAAAATGCACATTGGTCTTAGTTTACAGTACTTTTATTTCTTGATTCGAAACAAGAACTTCCTTGCATTCTGAGATTCTTGAATTAAAAAGCCAGGTTTTTTCAGCAGTGTTAGAATGATAAAATAATTTAAAAGACACTTAATTATTCTTCCACATTTTATGGAAGAGATCCTAACAAGAACAAAGATCTTCTATAGGGGACAGGAAGGAGAAACTTCCACTGATTACATTTAACGTGGATACTGCCAGAAGTCCTTCACCCTGAATGTAGTGTCAGGTCTTCTGATGTTTTGTTTCGCTGCTGTTGAAATCACTCTTAATAGTTATGATAAAAATTACACAAAAGTGATAATAACAGTTGTGACCTGCGGTGCAGCATTGCCTTTTGACATTTTTTATAGCTGTTGTTCAGTCCCCTCCACACTTCACTGGAAGCCAGACCTGTGCATCTCCTTGGTGACTGTACATTAATCTGGGCTGAAAGCTTTGAGCTCTGCCATCTGTGGCACAGAGAGGAATTCCCAACCCTCTAGGACTGGAAACGAGGATTCCCTGGGGTTTGCATGCTCCCTTGCTGGAACAGAAGTTGGAAGGAATATTTTGAATGTATCTTTTCCTTGTGGTACATAACATTTTTTCAGCTCTGTGAAATACTTGGCTTCTTACAAAACAAATTTCCTTACTACTGTTACTATCATCAATACAACTCAAGGGAATGATTAGATACAGAATTATTTTCTGTTAAATAAAGGAGGTTTAGATACAAATAATCTTTGCTAGCAGTAATGCCTAACAATTTACTATAGAAACGATAGTGCATATGCATCCAGGAATAGTATTAGATCTGAAAGGATGGCAAGTTCATTAGCTTATCAAAGAAGCTTCCATTATGAAGGGTCATGTGGAAGAAATGTGATAAAGACTCCATATAGAAAATGTACCATTGATCTGGACAAGCATGATATTATGTAATAATATAATAACAAGATATGGTAATGGAGTTCTTACCTCCCTAGATATGCAGGCACTCATTATGAGACAGAGGATCAAAGAAATAAGACTGACATTAATTTACCTAAACACACAAGGAAATTAATGTTAATAGTAAATTTTTCAAGTGACCTGTGATAAAACATGTAGGAGATGAATCTTATTGAAACTAAACATTAGATTAAGTCACTGTTGAAGGTTTATCTGGGATCTTTCTAGCTACTGTTCAGGAAAACATTCTTTGCAATACAAACTGCAAAACTTACTCTTTCAGAACTGTCGTGTGAACTGCAGTTTCTAGAAACAACTTGGAGCAGGAAATAAAACTGCACTTCTGGCAATGAAAGCAGGTGAAAAATCCTGTATTGTTTTAGTCTGATTTTCTAAAAGCAGAAGAACAGATTTATTTGCTTATCTCTTCTCAAATTTTTTGAGCCAGTTATCCAGTTGAAAATATAAAATAAATATATAAAATCTGAATAGCTTTGTCTTCCTATTTAGTTATTCCTATAACTATTTATATCAATATATATCAATACTTAAACACATAGTGAGTTTTATAACTCTTGTTTTTTCACTCTGTGCCTTTTCCCCAAATAATACAATTGGTCTGCCAGAATTCAATGTCGTGCTGTTTGGTATTTTTTGGGAAGTAATTGAATGCAGGGGTGTGCACTCTTTCCTTGTTAAGCATGAAAAAATGCACCCTGGGAGAGCTACCAGTGCTCCTGAGGATGGGCTAAGAATCCAAAGGAGCCTTGATTAGCTGGAAAAAAATACCTGAAATCAATCAGGTAGAATAATCATAGAGTAATTTGAAATGAAAATAAAAAGGAAAAGAAAAAACAGTAAAAAAGGAAAGAGAAAAACAAAAAACTGTCTTGGCTGCATTTTTGCAGTTCAAAAAAAAAGTGTAATATGTCTGGAAATCTTGGAGAAATTGAAACAGAGCATTAGCCAACCATGTGATGTGGTGAAAAAGGAAATGAGTGATGTGTGAGAATGATTTAAAGGAGTGTTGTTTGTAAGACACAAGAGGCAACTGTTTTATCAACTGCAGTGAATGCTCAGGGAATTGACTCTGCTTTGTGACTTTATCTTTTAAGAAGGATCAAAAACAGATGAGAACGTTTGGAGGAAAATAATAGAAATAAGGGACCTGTGAATTGTATTAGATATCAACTGTCAGAAAAACCTTGAGGAGTCCTCTGCAGTGACTAAGGCTTCACAGTGTGAAAAACGCTGTCACCAAGAGCAGGAAAAAGAAATTAGTTTGGTTTTCAGGCAGGCCTGTTCTGATGAGCAATTTGGAGAAAAACAGTTAAGAACTCTAAGGGTTTAACATGAAAACAGCCTGCCAAGCTAACTAAACTCTACCCCTGGAACTGATTAAGTTCAAAATATTCGTCAGGAAAGGCCAAAGAAATGTGATCCTGCATGAGATTGGGGGGCTGGCACAGGTGCCTTGGGAATGTGCTTTACAGCTCCTCTCTGTCCATGGGGGTTGGTTTAGGCTTCACCATTACTTAAAAAGCAGCCACTGAGCTTTTGATGTCATCTGCTTTGGTTTGTCAATCATTTTCATACACATGAACTGTTATCAACATACTGAAGGTTTTGATAACACATATGCTACCAGCTGTAAACATTGCAGGAACTTTTACATCACAGAAAAGTATAGGTTTGGCTTTATTTGTAATGTCAAAATGATGAAAAAAAAAATCAGGCTGGTTCAGTGAGTGCAGTGAAACTCTCATCAACAGCAACAGAGTTAAATGAGGATGATACAGTCTCAGACCAATATTCCTTCATTGCTCTGCCTTAAACCATGCCAGGCAGGAATAACTCTAACAGTGTTTTAGGATGTTTTTGCCACAAGAAGGGCAGGTTTTAGACATACACATCCTATGCAGTGTTCCTGTTACAGTCCTCTACTCAGTCTGTGTATTAATTAACTATCAATATATTAAATATTATATTCAATAATATACTATATTATAATATTAATAATATGTTATTAATTATATATACATAATTATATAATATATAATCTATAATCTATAATCTATAATCTATAATCAGCCTCCTTGAAACAAAATGGTCACGTCCACACTCTTCTAGTGGGTTTAAACAACAGCAAGCACCACAACAAGAACAAATAATTTCCCGGACTGGACAATTTTATTTCTGAATGAGGTATCCCAAAACCCACGAATACGACTAAAATATTGGTAAGGCTTTGTAATGATAACAAAAGTTTGGGTTCTGAATGGGAATAAAGTCAAGGCAATTTGTGTAGCAACTGCCATCTTGCTGATTTTACCCACTTCTGTAAGTTTGGTATCAAAACATAGGGAGGAAGAAAATGAAATGAAATGAAATGAAATGAAATGAAATGAAATGAAATGAAATGAAATGAAATGAAATGAAAGTACCCAAAACTCAGCTAAGAGCTAACATAAAAGACACAGGCACCAGCAGCAGGACGGCGTGCGTCCTCCGCCCTGGAGGGATGCCACGGGCGACTAAAGATGCGGGGCGAGGGTCTCTCCTCCATCTCCCCCTCCCCATCTGCAGCGGGGCAGCCGCAGCTCTGTTGACCTTCCCCGAGCCTCCGCGGAGGCTTGTGCGTATATTTATATATACACAGACACATACATATATGCTTGCCCTGCCCCGGTGGAGCATTCTCCTCTAAACATCGCCACCGCTCTCCTCACACCCCCAAAGGAGAGCCGAGGAGAGCGGCGGGCGATCCTCCATGGCAGGGGTATTTTTCCTTTTACCTGAAATGGGGAAAAATTATTCAGAGCAAGGTGCAGCAATGAATTGCCACAATTCACAAATCCAGCTCCGTTTCCAGCTGAAGAAGGAGCCCTTACACTTGGTCGCATATCTTTTTGTCGTTCCCATCAGGTGGCACTTGGCAGCAGGGGCAATTCCATCTGTACTGTCTGCAGTGACTCAGAAAATACCAAAGCAGCCAAGCTCTTAAGAAAATATCAGGAAAAAACTGTTAGAAGGCTTACTGTGTATAAGCCTGGAAATAAACCTTCCTCTTACTGACCAATGTGTGCTCACTTCCACGAATTGGAGTTGCTCTGGTAGCTCAGGATTTTGTCTTGGGATCTGTGAGGGGGTGACGTGACCCATTTCTTATCTGAGGGAAGAAAGTTGCCTTTAGGGTTTTCTTCTGGAGGTCCCTGATGTGTCACTGCAGTCCTTAGTCTACATTTGTTTGTAGATAAATGTGTGAGTATCAGCTGTGAAAAAAACCTGCAGGCTACTGATTGTTTGTGCAATTTAGGCCAGCCTGGATCCACAATGTACTGATGGTCTCAGTCAGGTTTCAGAATGAGGGCCTGTAGAATTTATATGTGCAAAATCCAAGTTGAGTGTAAGACATCACTGCTAAATGAGCTGGAGGCTAGGTGACAGGTGTATTCTAACCCTGGTTGGGAGATACACACAGGTATGTGTGTACTGAATAACGTATGTGTGTGTGTTTCTGTTTCTATAGATATATTTATATACAGAAGGTTTTTTAGAGGTGTCTTAATAAGAGAGGTTTTAACTACAAACTTCTGCATTTTAGTATCTTTGCCAATTTGGAAAGTTTATAGGGAAAGTCAGCCAAAAGGTGATAGCAAAAATTGGAGATTTCCTACCCTGGTTCCTATGGTTAGTTTGCTTATCTCCTGAGAAAACTAAGTATGAATGCCTTACTGGATCGTCCTGTGAGTCTGGCACTGACATTTCACGTTCTGGATAAGACTGAGTGGTAGTTCCTTGAACCAGAAAGGAGGGAATTGGTCTTAGAAGTTGATTGTGTGCATATCAGTCAACAACTGGTCTTGGAAATGACACACTGTCATTTAAATCAGCCTTCCCAGCACAGTGGTTTATGAGGACACCTGCAGTGGCTCATCCTGAGTATACACCACTTGGGCTCTGAGCAGGGTTTTGGGAGCAGGCAGCAGTAACATGGGCTCACAGTGAGGACAGCAGCAGGGGGAACCAGAAGCTATGCTCTTCTCTTATCAGGCCATCCCCAATGTGTCCCTGGTTCTTATCAGCCCTGGCAGAGCCAGTTTCTGATGCGTTGAGCCTCTGAAGTCCTGCCATAGGGTGCTATAGGGCCTGGCCTCATTGCCTCCTGCTTGCATTTTTAGATGGGCTGTGAAGCACCTTGTGACATATGGGAACAAGTCAGGGCAGTGGTGATAGACACCGTGAAGAAGAGGCGATGCTGGACCTCATCATCCTCAGCCTTCATTTCTTCATCTGCTTTCTCATCTCCATTGCAATCTGGTGTGGACCAAAGGTACACTGCAGCTCTCTGTGGCTCTGCATGCTCCTGCAGCCAGAGAGACACCTCCTCCCCGCCCCCGCCCCCATCCATGGTTCCCCTTTCTGTGTTTATTAAGACCTGGTTTAGCTTTATTTTTCTGATGAAGCAAGGTTGTATTGGAAATTTGTGAAGAACTGGAACACAGTAGCTAACTGTAAGTAAATTTAGTGGGAAAGTTGTTTTTGTCATAAAACTGCTTATATTCTGTCTTGTGAGAGGCAGAATCTGTTATATGTTTGAAATATGTAAGAGGGAAGGAAAGGCAGGCATATTTGTTAAAAATGTCAGGTTGAATACAGCTTCTCAATAAATAATGTTTTCTTTCCTTTGCAGAATAATTTTTTATTAACTTAAATTTTTTTATATTTCTAGCCATAATATTATCTAAAGGGTATTGGATTTACATGTAAATGCTACCTGTTGCATACCTGAACTGTATAGTATTTTACATTTACCATCCTTATATCTGTTTGCATAAGGGTTTTGAGGGGTGAAGGTGGCGTAGATGCAGAGTAAAAGAATAGTGATTAAGAGTTTATCTTGCCTCACCCTCAGGTATCAGGTTTCCAACAGCTGGCTTTCCTAGTTCTGTTAGGCATTAACTGAACATTATCACCAAGCTCTTGTGTTTTTCCACCTCTCCATGTCGATAGTCTTTCACTGAAACCTTTCCTCCCACTCCCCATGAATTCCAAAAGTGAATTGCTTTATAAGCGACCTTTTCATTTATTTGTACATGTGTTTCAAGGACATGGATTTGCACAGCTCAAGCACAGGAACTGAAACGGAGCCTGATGGTCTTATATTCATTGGCAAAGAAGAGGACATAAAGAAGTCCCAAAGAATAACAGCCAAAATCAATGGCAGAGAAATTGTTGTTTTCTACCATGAGGGGAAATTTCATGCTCTGGACTCTCGCTGCTACCGTAAGATGCTTGCCTGTGTTATCCCAGTGTTAGAACTAAGCATAAAATCTGCTGTATAAATTAATACAGTGTTCTGCCATGTTTCAGATGAAGGTGGCCCTTTATACTGTGGAGAAATAGAGGTATGTAAGCAAAATTGAAATAATGCAGAGGCATAGAATCATGATTTTTTTCTAATGCTTTTATCTGAACATTATATGGAAAAACCCAGTTGTATACATGTAACAGTAGACAGCCATAGAACCAAACTACCAAACATACTTTTTGTCCTAGAAGATGACTTGCTATCTTTTCTTCTTATTCTAGGATATCAATGGACAAGCATGTATTGTTTGCCCTTGGCATAAGTTTAAAATTACCTTGGAAACAGGAGAAGGATTGTATGAAGGAATAAATCCTCTGGAGTCATCACCAACACCGAAGTGGCAGTCAAAAGGAGTCAAACAAAGGATTCATACAGTCACAACAGACAATGGAAATGTTTATGTGAGTCCTCCAGATTTTTCTGTGAGTTTCGACTCTGATTATTTTGCTGACAAGTACAAAAATGGTGGTGAATTAGCCATGGGAAAACAAAGACACTCAGAAGCTGCAGGAGTAGTCATGGCCAGACAGCAGAATCCTGGGGAATGCACAAATGAATAATATTTGTTGGGAAATAGAAATGTGCTGTGCCATGAAGATTGTCTCCAAATTAAATTCCATGTTAATTCAATGTTAAAGCACTGAAATAATAGTATTGAGTACGATAAGAAGTCCTGCATTGTCAGAAGTGTGACTGATCGTGTGCGGAGGATTTTTTTACACTTGCATTTCAAGAAAGACTTAATTACAGCAGAGTGCCTCACAATATTTGATATTTTGCTAGAACCATTTTAAAATTTTAGAGGGGATGCTATGGCTTACAAAACTTACTACATAGTTTAAAGTAGATAGTCAGGTGCAAAGGCTATCTTTATATACTTAACAGTTTATACTTCTGATACCTGTGGTAAAAATGACAGAGAATTTTAACTTTTGAGATATTTGTGTGATCTCTACGTATTTATTAAGTGCCACAAAGGAAAGCACAGAACTTCAGCATGTTTTGGTGCACTCTTTTATACCTATTTGTGCATTACTACCTTGAATATATAGAGGTATTTCTTTTCCTTCTTCTCACTGAACTCCTCTCTTCAGTTTACTGAATAATGTGGCAAGGATTTGTTATGTAAAGCTTGATCTTCCTGATTCTTTTGGTTAAAGAGGGGAGCTGTTTGGTGTGATATGTGAACTAGTGGCCCTTGTTTGGTTGTTTTTATTTACTGTAAATATATTTTTATACATTCATTTGAAAAAAAATGTGCTTTCTGTGGAGAGGCAAAACCTGTGTTTTTCTGTGTGTGTTCACTGTACAGTATCAGATCTGCCCCAAAAACCCAAAAACTTCCAAGGAAGTTTCTCTCTGAGCTCTGCTGCACTCCAAGACATGGTGGGCTCTGCTGTTCAGCCTGTGGACTGCAGGGACACCCTGTGAACACAGAGTATGACAGAATCATTGAGGCTGGAACACACCTCTGAGTCAAACAAGTCCAACTGTTAAATCAGCACTGCCAAGCCCACCACTAAGCCGTTTCCCCAGATGCCACATCTACACATCTGTGGAGGCTTCAGAGCCAAAAGCTGTTATAGTGTGGAGGGAGGCCTCCAGGGTATAAGGTTTTCCCCCATTTTAGAGCTAATAGGAAGGGCTTCTCCCATAGTGCTTTGCACCTCCATTTTGTTGTACCTCAGTTTTTATATACCCAGTTAGCCTGCTGGCTATCCGTCCCCTTTTTACCTTGTATGTCCCTCTCCTAGAAAGTTCTCCCTTCCCTGTTCCTCGGTTGGTCGCAGTTTGGTGCAGTCCTCTGCCCCTGCAATCCCGTTGGATCTCCCTCTCCCTGGCCCGCCTCTGCACCACTTTATCCTGTTCCCATTGGACCCTGGTCTCAGATCCTCCCCCTCAAGCCCCCATATATTCCTGGATCCTCCACTTGGTTCTGTCTTTGTTCCTGGGCCCTTTTGGTGTGTGGTTGGAGTAAAACCCACTGGAACTCCACACAGAGACCCTTCCTGCTTCCTCGTCGGCAAGAGCTATCTGTCTGTCAGTGTGTCTGTGTGTGTTTGCCGCCTGCCTAGACGCTGTCTTCTCTGGAGACGCTTTTGGGAAGGTAGTGTCACCTTACCACCTGCACATGATGCTACACACATCTTTTAAATACACCATCCTGCATGGCTGCAATTCTTCATTGTGGGTTTTTTGTGTGATTTGTTAGTTTTTTGCAAAGTTCATTCATAGTCAGGTTCCGTTTGAAATACCCGCTCTTCATCTGTAAGTTTCTCTTGTGTTTGCAGCACGAAGTCTTGCTTTTTTAATGTATGTTAGAGGTAACTATGCCTGTGTCAACACTGTTCATACAAATGTGCTTAGAAGTAGTGAGGCAGAGGGAAGAGTCAAAGGAAAATTTGTGCCCCATTGATCACAACAAAAAAAGTAAAGTACTCAATTAATTTCACTGCATCTAAATTGAGAGAACCTACTCTGATCATGCCTCCTTGACATGGTTGACAGGGGAAAGTGGCACCTTGAAAGTGCTGTCCAGCTGATCTACCCCAGTTTTGCATTTTATAAGAACTACAGCATGGAAATGCTTTTCTTGCCATCCTCCTCTTCCTCCTCCTTTTTTTCCTCTTCCTGACCACCCAGACAGACAGTTCCAATGATGAGTCTGCCTTCTGTCAGGTCAATCACATCATATCTGCTAGAAACTGCTGTTTTATACTGACCAGGTCTGTGATTTGTTGGGGTTTTTTATTACAATTTGTTTGCTTTTAAATTAATATCTCAACTTCCCCTCTTGAAGCCACCAGGTAGATGGCAGGAAGGTGGAGCAGGTACCTTCCTGTCATCTACCCCAGTTTATGCCCCAAGAGGGTGTCACGGGGATGGAGAATTCCTGCCCTTCCCTCCCTCCCTCCTCATCCAAATACCTGCACCTGTGATTAAACTTGATCACAGACACTGTGTCGAGTAAAAGACATGGATTATATCAAAGGAGAGTCTTACAAGATCTTCAGATAGGCCTGCATTAACTCATGTGATTGAAATTTCTATTGACTTCTTGAAGTAGTACATTACTAGGAATTGACTCTTTAATAAAGATGCAGTTCAGTTTAAGAAAGCACTGACTCTGAACAGTATGCTATTATGTGTATGATACTTAGAAGAATGATGGAAAGAAGAAGTTTTATTTGAAAGCTTTATTGACATGTTCATACTAGTGGAAGAAAAGTGTTTATTCATGGGCTTACACTTAATCATACTGAATAAATGCACCTGCATGTCCAGGCATAGGTAAGCCCTTTTTCTTTAGTACTTCTCAGGCTTAGTAACTATCTGCAACCTTTTATGGTTGTTTTGCCTTTTTTTAAATTTTTTTTTATTTTTTATTTTAATGTTCTTTCCCAGGAAGGTAGGATTAATTTAAAATCCAAAGTTTTCCCACTAGATTTTATTCCCCTCAATTTTGCTGTTGATGATCACAGAAGGAACAGAAAATTATTAACTTAGTGAACTCTGTGAACAAAGCAGGGAAAGTTGGTGGGATGACAGGTTTTTATTTTATTTTATCCTTCCCTCTTTTCCCATTTTCTTTTCTCTTTTTTTTTCCTCTTTTTTTTTTTTTTTTGACAGCAAATAACAAAGCCTTCAATATGTTAAGATTGCTACTTTAAAAAAAATACATGGACTATTCTGAGCTTTAAAGTGCTAGACTATACAGCTAATTTGAAAATAATTTAAATATTTAATGTCCTATTGTTGAACATCCTGAATCTCTTATCTTTCCAGCCGTCTCTAGGTTCATTGTTATACTGGTAAAAGTGCATGAAGACATGGAAAGCACAGGGAGGGAGATGGGGAGTGGTTAATTCAAGGCAGTGATGCTAACATGGCATTTAAGGCACAATGAAGAGAGGGAAGGAATGAGTAGCTGTGGTCAGGTGGTCAGAAAGTCAGTGGCTGGATAATTACCACTTCCTAGAGAGATGTGTTAATGACAGCAGTCAACCAATTCATTCTGAAATAGTGTTTTGTTTGTTTGCAGGGAGAGAGGTTTAGTTTGATTTGACAAATGAATACCATCTCTTTTTTATCACAGATCAGCCAGGCAGGGAGCAGAGAAATACTTGTGTGCTTTGGAATGAAAATTTTTGGAATGATTCTGCAAGACATTCAGGCTGTGTAATAAGCAAGCAACCTGAAGACTGCTTAATAAGACATAAATAAGTTATGTTTATGCTATCATGGAAACATCTTTTTGAGAAAGACAGCTGAAAACTATGCAGCAGTTTGAAGTGCAGCATGAGCCTTGACCAAACATACCTTGATTAGACAGTATTGAATGTAAGGCTGGGTACTATCCTTTTCCTTCTATTTGTAGTGCCTTGTTTTGTAGTATTCCCCTGGCTGCACTCAGTGTTACACAGTGAATTAAGGAGCCCTTCAACGTAAAATGTGTTACTAAGTTGGGACTGAGAAATTCATTATGGAGCATATTACTTGGGGGAGAACAATTTGCAGGATGGCAGAACACAGGGAGAGAAAAATGTTCGTTCTGTAGGAAAACAATTTTAGAAACAGTACCACTGAAGCCCTTTTCAATAGCTTTGTGCAGTTCCTAATTTTATACATAATATTGGAATGAAATCAGTTCTGAATTTTGCATCTCTGTTTTCTGAGATGATCAGAAACACTTCATGTACCACCCTTGCTGGTGGTACAAACTGGACTGTGAGAGTCAGCATTCACTGATTCCCATCACTCTGCCCCACTGACTTGGCAGCTGCTTTCCAAGGTTATTGGGGGAAGTAGGAGATGGGGAATGGAAATAGTTATGAGTGGAGAGGTACTTCAGCCTCTATGTGGGGGAGGGGAGGCTACCTTTCACTGCCAGGGCCGTGCAAGAGTTGCTGCCACAGCAGACCTGACCACTGGGGTCTTCCCCACCAGCTGCACCTGAGGTGTCTGGGGTCCATGGTTTTCTGCTGGGCCAGCAAATTCAGCCAGCTCCACTAGCAGGTGAGCGGGCACCATGCTGAGAGAGGCAAGAGGCATCAGAGAGGCTCAACAGGGTGTGATAAATTGTGTCAGTTCTTTGAACTCTATTCTGTAAACTATTTTTGATGTGGCATTTATTCATGCAAACCCGTGGATTTCATTAAGTGGGTTTTTTAGCTGAATGAAGAATTGAGCATAGTTTTCAGGGTCTGCCATCTATAAACTACTGTAGTACACTAAAAGTGAAAGTGACAGTTTTGTTTGTAGGTAAAAACACTGTAAAATCAGACGGAAAATCCATCAAATCCAAATTTCACTGAAAAATCAAAAAAGCAGATGCCCTAATCAACCCATTTGTGACTCTTCCTCCATGAGATGAAGAGAGTTCCCTGACAAGCTAGTTGTGATGCTTGAAGAGTGGAACTGTTCTCCTTAGAGATGTCAGAGAAATGTCATGTATTGTTGCAAACTACAGTAGTTAGAAGTAGTTAGAAATCCAAGGCTTATGAAGGAAAGATGATTCCAGAAATAATTATTCTACCTGAAAATAAAGTATGTGTTATCTTGTGTAGTAGACAATTTAAGTTTCCTGGCCAATGCACCAAATAATGTAGTGGGTTTAGTGCTGGCTAAAATCACCAGTGCACCTACTCATTTCTCATCCATTTCTTCATGAGATATGGATTAGAAGGAGGGCAAAAAAGGCTCAAAACTTAAAAGATTTGAAGAAAACTTTATTAAAAAAACTAAATAAAAATAGTATTAAAAATAATAATAAAAGAATGAAAAACATCAGAATACTTTTCCTCCCCCTGCCTGACTTCTTTTCTTTCCCAACTGACAACATGGAGATAAAATCTGGGATTTTAAATCAGCTACCAACTCTGAAATAGTCTTTCATCAGTTCTTGTAGGGAGAGGATTTTTCTATTTTTCTTTTGCCATGCCATGGAGACTTCACAAGAAACAGTTCTCTTGTGGCTTTTTGTTTCCACAAATAGCTGCCCATGAAAAGATCTGCAATCTTGAAGCTCCTCCCATTTTCACAGCCTATCCACAGCTGAATCAATGGGCCATGTCAATTTATGGGGTATTATTTTAAGGATGAGCTGTTCTAAAGCAAAGGTTATCTTCATCTATCTTTGCAATCATCTTTTTCTCTGGGAACAGAGGCCTTCTTCTTCCCTCCCTGGGGGCAAAGGGTCTTCATCACACTCATATCTTCTTTCTGTTCAAGTTTCTCATGGGATCACAGCCCCTTCAACATCCACCTTACTTCATCAATGGATGCCTCTATTCATATCTACAGTTTGATCTCTCCATACTTTCTCCATCCCTCCATACCTTCTCATGAATGAAAGGGAATATTTCAGTGTATCATAGTCCATCTCCACAGCCTTAGCAAAAGAACTTTCAGTCCCAACACTAGGGCATCTCCTCATTCACCTTCCATCTGGGACTTGACTCCTTCTTTACTGACTTCAGTGTCTTCATGTTGTCTTCTATATGTCATTCTATCTTTGTCTCTCACCTGAGGGGAGAATTGTAGTCTGCAGGTCTCATGTGTGCACTGAAAGGATTAATACCTCTCCCAGGCCAGCAGATGGTCATGGTGGTTCCTGCCAGGCAGTAGCCAATGGATTGCAGGCTGCGTGGGGCCCCTCCTCTGCCTGGCAGCCACTGGGTGAGGCCCCAGTGGAGGGGGCCTGACCTGGCCTGGAGCTACTCCCGGGCCCAGTGAGCATGGGATGGTGGCAGGGACAGGCCTTGGTGTCAGCAAGATGTTAGCAGCTGTGAATTGACTTAGCTTCAGCTGGGGCCCTGCGGCCTCCCGTTTCCCACCCGGCCACTGCTGGGGTCCAGGTGGGCCCCTCCAGGTTGCGCAGGCCCCAGTGGAGCAGGGCTGGCCCCACCAGGGAGCTCAGTTACCTGTCGAGGCTGGAAGTAAGAGAGAGTTTTCCCAGGCTTGCTTGTTTTTAAAATGTGGAATTCACAGAGGTAGATCCAGCTTCTAAGTGGTTTAATACGATGTCAGTTCTCAGAGCAAGCCAGCTGTTGTTTTTTTTCCAGGCACAGAGGGCTCTTAGCAGCTTCTCTCAGGCAAATAATTTCCATGGGTGGTTTCTTTACTCCTTACAAAATATCAATCAATGCAAAACCAGCACATCTTGTTAAAACAAACAAACAAAAAGTTGCAATTCATTTAACCGTTCAAATTACAATTATTTTTTTGCTGCAGCTGTGGTTGACTAAGGACACAGATAATGCAGAGATTACCAGTAAAGGTGATCCTTCTTTATGAAGACAGTCACTACAGTGGAAAAAATGGTGAAGTTTTTGCTCCTACTGTAGAAAGTCTGTTGCACCTGAAGGTTTTCTGATTTTTTTTAATGTATATATGTGAGTTGTTTAATGAGAGGTTTCACCTCTGCACACATATGTCCTTCCTTGATTTTAATTAACATCTAAGAATCACATTCAAGGGAAAACTTTTTTTTTATTATTATTATAGTGTGTGCTGAACATCCCCCCCCCTCAAAAAAAAAAGTTTATTTGGCACAGATTGCTCCAGGAAAAACTGAATACTTGTGTAGCTTTGTCCAGGAAAGCACAGAAGAGCAGTGAAGTTATGGCTTCCATTATATTCATTATAAGGTCTTGCGTATTCCTGGCATGGTCCTGGGTTAGCACCCAGGAGATCAGCATGCCATCATCAGAGTTTGAAAAGCTATGGATGCTCAGGATCAGCAGCACTTCCCTGGAGGCTGTGTCACCTTTCAGTGCTCATGGAGTTTTTCATGAGACTCAGCACTAAAAGAATACCTGAAGCTAACAATAAGTCTGGAGTTGCAGGTGTTCACACTAATTTTCCTTAACAATTTTCTTGTGCTAAGCAGAGGTGTGGGAGTCCACCTGACTGCGTGTTTTGTGTTGCAATGTAATATGTAACCAAAAGTATGTTTTCAATTACCGTCTGTTAAAACCAGGTGGGGCACTATTCTTTATCTCTTCCGTGACTCTTCCCTCATAACTGGGGGATATCTTCTGTTAATGGGCCATTAAGTAGCATGACTGATAAAATTACATCATCCTATTGTGAGATGGTCCACCCAGGAGGAAGAGCCAAGCATTCCTACCTGTATATCATTGGAGACTTGGAACACTGAATGCAGCCTTTCTCCACTGGAAGACCAGACTCATCTACACCACTGGACCTCCAGAGGAACTACACCTTTCTACAGGATCATTGCTTCAATAGAACCACATCTGTCACTCCAGGAGGACTGCAGCCATCATTTAATTGGACTGCTACCAGCACCCTGCCCAAAAGCCTGTCAGTTGTATTCTGACTGTTACTTTTTCATTGTTGTTGTTTTGTTGGGGTTTTTTTTTGTACTACTGCATTTTTATTTTAATTTTCCTAGTAAAGAACTGTTATTCCTATTCCTGTATCTTTGCCTGAGAGCACCTTGATTTCAAGATTATAATGATTCCGAGGTGTAGGTGGTTGTCATGGTTTTAAAGCAGTAACTAAAAAATTACTAGAAAACTTATTTATTTCTTGCTGTGAGATATGGATTAGAGCAAGAGCAAAACAGGCTTAAAACTTAAAAGGAATAAAGAAAGTTTATTAACAAAACTACAAGAATAAGAACACCAGAATAAACTTCCAGAAAAACTTTTTATCCCCCACTACCCCACCATTCCCTTGTTCACATGACAACATAGAGACAAAAAACTTTGGAACTTTGGTGGTTAAAACAGTCCCAATTCCTGCTAGAGTCTTTTCATCAGTCTTTGTAGAGAAACAGAAGTCTTCTGCTAATCTATGGAGTTTCTCAGAAAACTTTCTGTTATAGTTTTCTATTTCTCTGATGCCAGCTGCCCAGAAATCTGTCATCAGTTCACTCCTCCCATTTCACATCACTCTGAGGTGTATATGGGTCAATGAGTCTAGGGATATAATTTTTTTAAGGATGAGTTATTCAAAGGCAAAAGTCCTCTTCATCTGTCTCTGTGAGCTTCGCTGGAAAACAGTTTTCTCATTGCTCTCAAGGCTTCAAATCTTCGCTCCACTCTGTTCCAGCACCTCACTGTATCAGAATTACTCTACTTTTTGCTCAAAATCCACACTTTGAACAATCCATTCCTCCCAATATACTCTGTCATGAATTAAAGGATTTTTTTTCAGAACATTATTGTCCATCTCCATAGCTTTAACAGAAAAATATTTCAGCTTATAAAGCATCTCCTTATTCTCTCTTCCCCATCTAAAACTTAACTCTTTTCCTCACTGTCTTCTTCATGTTGATTGTCTCTCTCTCTCTCTCTGTGTCTCTCTGGGAAAAAGGAGTAATCTGTACGTTTTATCCAGGTAGTAAAAGAATTAAAGTATTGGAAAAGCTGCAGATGTTCATGGTGTCAGGTTTCAGTTCAGCAGCAGAAACTACAAACTAAACCAGTGCTGGCCGGCTCCGTTTCTCTTCCCCCCCGCCGCCGCCCTCTGCGGCCTTGTCTGGCCTGGAGGTGGGGGAGGAAAGAGGCTGAGACAGAGCCTTGTTACCTTGTCAGAAGCCGGAAACCCAAAGAGAACAATCTTTAAGGCTTTACATCTTAAGGCAGCGTTCACAAGTTGATCTCACTTTTCAATGGTCAAAACTGCTGTCAGTTTTTAGAAATGACCGATAATTGGTCAGGAGAAAAGACTCCCATCAGCGACCAGCAGCTTCAACTTCCTTAGCTCTCAAAACTGTCTTAAAGGTAAAGTCACCCCATGACAGTGGTTTACATTTTTTTTTTTCCATTTCAAGGGAGGTTTCTGCCTTCCTTAGCAGACACCTGTCTTTTCAAACCAAGACACTAAGACACAGGGTCAGCCAGATTTCACCCCTGATAAGCCAAGCCTCAGTTTTAAACCCTGGGAAACATTTGTTTATTTCAGGACAAGCCTGAGTTCTCCTTCCAAGAGCTTTTGAGGTTGTTAAGTGGTTCAAGTTCTGTTCTCCTATTGCTTAGTTGTGTTCCTTATATGGTTTTGTTTCCAGAATGTTCCTCCCCAAGGTTATATATTGTTGTACCCTCATTTGTTCCTGTTTTTGGTTGATTTCCCTCATGGAGTTTCCTTGGTTACTTTTTGGCTTTTGAGTGTAGTCCCTATTTTCTTTTATTCCTTATTAAATTGTTATTTTCCTGGTGCCAAGCATTGTTCCCACTCCTAATTATTTTCTTGACACACTCTGCCCTGAAGTCAGGGGACCTAAAGGTTTGTAACAGCCACCCTCACTGTGACATGGAGGTTTGATACTAACTAAATGGATATGCAAGGTCCTGCACCTGGATCAGGGCAATGCCAGGCACAAATACAGGCAGGTCAGAGAATGGGTGGAGAGTAGCCCTGAGGAGAAGGACTTGAGATGCTGGCAGATGAGAAGCTTAAGATGAGCTGGCAATGAGCTCAGACAGCTCAGAAAGCCAAAAATGTCCTGGAGCAGAAAAAGCAGTGTGGGAGCAGGTTGAGGGAGGTGATTCCACACCTCCACTCAGGTGAGACCCTACCTGCAGTGCTGCATCCAGCTCTGGGGTCCTACTGTAGAGGGATATGGACCTGTTGGAGCAAGTCCAGAGAAGGCTACAAAGATGATCTGAGGCTGGAACACCTCTGTTGTGGAGACAGGCTGAGAGAGTTGGGGTTTTTCAGCCTGGAGAAAAGAAGGTTCTAGGGAGATCTTAGAGTCCCTTCCAGTCTGTAAAGGTACTCCAAAAGAGCTGGAGAGGGACTTTTAACAGGGGCCTGGAGTCAGGACAGTCTGGACAGGACAAAGGGGAATTGCTTCAAACTGGCAGAGGACAGGTTTAGATTAGGCATTGGGAAAAAATTCTTCCCTGTAAGGGGGTAAGGCCCAGACACAGGTAGCGCAGAGAAGCTACCCCTTCTCAAGGGTAGATGACAGAGAAGTTGTGGCTGCCCCAACACCGGAAATGTTCAAGGCCAGCATGGGGCTTTGTATGAGCAGGTCTAGTGGGTGACATCCTTGGCCATGGCAGGGGTGTTGGAACTAGACACCGTTTAAGTGTCCCTTCCAACGCAAACCATTTTGTGATTTTATGATTTTATGTGATGTAATACTCTGGTTACTTTTCCCATTGTTTTTTAACAGCCAATAGCTGTGAAACTGAAGCAGAAATAATAATTTGAAATGTTTCCTAGTTTTCATAGAGAGTATTATTCTTCTATTGAAAAAGTGCAAATATTCTAAATGAAACAATAAAAATACTGAATGTTGTTTTGGCATTTACCCAGATACTCTCCCCATACCTCCCTCCTGCAAAACAGAAACAAGAAGGAACCCAAAATTTTCCTAGGGCTGAAGAAAATAAATCTTGACTTCTTGTCCTTTCAAAAGGGACAAAACAAGAGCTGCTCAAAATTCCTTTTCTGAGATGACAGATAAACAAGGAATCACATGGTGGTTGCCCCTTGCTGAGCTGCAGCAGTTTTGCTTTCCTACAATGGTGACAGGGTGTCCTGTTACTGCAGCTGGTACATATTTACCCTCTCCTTACCTGTATAAGACAGCTTGTCAGAAAGCTCCCCTGCCCTTCCTGTCCCTGTAGAACTCACCCTAGAGCAGGTGAGGCTTGGTCCACTAAGATTTGCTTGACAGCCTTTGGCTAAAGGGTTCTTATATGAGCAGGTTAAGCTGGAAACATAGGTTTACAGTCTTTGGCCTTGTGGAATGCACATTAACAAAGTAACAAAGCAGCTATAGAGATACTTTATAGGGTTTTATCTGTATTCTGTCCAGAAGTGAGTGTTCCTCAGACTTCCAGTTAATGTACCCTGCAGGCATTCCTGTAGGGGGTGTGGATATGTGTATGTTCCATTCAGAAGCTGCCTGCAATTCATGGGACCAGTTGACCCAGTCTCCAGCAGCATTTTGTGCACTTTTGTACACTGAAGAACCAAGTATCTCAGCTCCCCCATCTCTGGAATGCACTAATTATGCAAGTACATAGGCAGTTCCCCCTGCAGTTCCCACCTACTGTTCCAATTTTAGGACAAACCACATTGCCCATCAGAGATGGTGGAGGAAAGGAAGTAGGAGTATCTTTTGTCACTGTCGCACCCCTCCATGTCCCTTTCTATAGCATTTGCAGGTGGACAAGAATATAAATTTATTTAGACTGTTATTACAGCTAAAATTTTTTTTAAAAAAATGCAACTTCACATTGATCAACTCTGAGTGTTTAGTTTTAAGTATGCTCTGCAATGTCATCTCTGTATCTCAGGAGTGATAAAAACATGACATGGCTCTGCACTGGAGCTCCAGCTAGCTCTACGGTGTTCTTTTGCACTCCAGCACAGGTGAGCACCAAGAGTGGGGAATCACTAGGGAATTCACTTTTCCCACAGCGAAACTTTTGGAGACTTGGGCCACCCCAACATCATCATCCCGACATCAGGGACGGAAGTAATAAAGCAGAGGAGTCTCTCCAGAGTAGAGTTCCCAGCAACAGCTTATTAGGACGGGAAAACAACAGATCCACACTGGAACGGGCCAGATCTGACAGAGCCCAAATCCCTACTGTGCAGGGGGTTAAGTAAAGTCCGAGCTCCAGGGGAGGGTACAAACAGTGGACCAATAGGGAATCCTGAGGGGAGGAGTAAGGGGAGGGGATCACAAGTTCAGAGCCAATAGGAATATAAACAGAGGGAGGGAGCAAGATGCACTAACCAGTGGGGCCTCGAGGGACAAATGATTGACAGGGAAGGATTTGGAAGACATGGTGGGGTTTACAATGATGGACAAGGGAGTAGGGGCAGGGCTGGGGTGACAGACAAGGAACTTTCAAGACGGAAGGGAGGGGTTTGCTTTGATGGATGGGATGTGGGAGGGATAACAACAGCTAAAAACCAATACATTCAACAAACAATTTGAGCCTATCAATTCTGACAAAATTAAATAAGCACACTGCAACATAAACATTAGTTAAGAATGCATATTGCTAACAAAAGTCGCTGTCAAGATCTTTCACCTATCACCCATCTCCAAGTTTCCTTGCAGACAGGGAAATGGAACAATGGAGGGCAAGTTGCCCGACAATCAGTAGAATTCAGGCCTTTATTTCAAAGGGGAGGAATTGAGTTTCCAAAACAAGCTTCCTTCACTTCTTGTAAGATCTTTTCTAGCCCAGCAGCTCCTGACAACTTGCACATCTGAGCTGACTGCAGCTGTGTCCCATCGTGCTGAGTGTGGGCATGTGTGATGTGTACTGTTGAGATGGGATCTTGGCATGACACTCTGTGGTACTTGGGAATGCATCCTAGTCACAGGTTTATTTTATTTGGGATTAAGGGGAGCTATGGTACGTGATTATGCATATATATGCAAATTAGGTAAGGTTTCTGAGTAAACAAAGCTCTGTCTGACAAGAGGCAGCAAATGGTGAATTGCAAATGAGGTATCTGTGAGATTCTGTCTTCATTCAGATGTTCAGCCTTTTCAGAGCTTGATAATCTAGGTTCCAACAGAAAAAATAGAAGCCTTAGAATTAGGTGTATTGTAGCACCTGTAAATTGGTAGTGCAGCAGAGCTGCTGCCTCCCCCTGCCTCATGCCACTTTTGAATAGGCAGTTGCCCATGGGCAAATTCTGTCTTGTTGAACTCTGTGTTCCTTTTCCCTCCAGGTGGCTGGGGAGTTGCTTGTGGCCAATCTCCTCCTTCTCAAGGGCTGCCAGCCCTTGTCCACACACTGGCCCCAATACAGACACCAGCAGGGACATCTCCAGCAACCCAGCCATCTGTATGGGGCCAAACCTGCTGAGCTCAGCCAGCAGGATGAGGCCTTCTACTGAAAGCCATGATGGAGTTGATGGAGAAGGTGTGTCTGGACCAACCAGCTGCAGCCTTCCTGTCCCACCAGAGTTTGGGTGCTCAATAGTCCCTGGCAGCTTCTTCTCTCCAACAAATGCCAGTGGGAAAGCTTCTGGAAGAGCTGCTCCACATTCACAGCCTTCTGTGCAGGGGGCAGCTTCACAACTTTTCAGGCATTTGGGCTGAGATCAAGGTTTTGATGTGTGCAGGTGAAGGTGCTGGTGGAATTTGTGGTTGAAAATTATGCAGGGAGGTGATGGCTGGCCTCTCCTGTCCATCAGCTGAGGAGACCCCCATGGTCAGTGACAGGTACAAGGAGGAACTAGAGTCTTGTTACAGCCTGAGGCTTGGGATTCTAGAAACCTCAAAGTCAAGCATACAACAGGGGAAGGGCTCTGGGTGGGTTTTGCTTCTTGACTTCCAAGGTGTTCTTGACTTCCAAGAAGACATTGCTGCACGCACACGTGCTTTGCAGACAAGCATTTGGAATAATGAAGCAGAACAGCAGAATAGATGGGATTACCACACAAAAGCCTGGATGGATGCATTCCCCTCTGCCAGACATCCTCAAAGAAGATGGGGAAGACACAGGGGTGTAATCCAAAAGGCAAGTGTATGTCAGCTCCATAAATTCTATAATAAGGTGCCTTGGGCATTGAGGTACTTTCTGCTGTGCCTCCTGACAGCAGCCCATCTCTTGTGATTATAGGATTCCTCCTGCCACTGCAATAATACACTGTAACCCAAAACGGGAGTTTTTTATCAAATGTATTTAATGTGTATAACCAAATTCCAAAATTTTCTCCGGAAAAACAGAATGAGTAGCTGCCAGCTTCAGAGGGTTTTTGCTCAGGTCCTACCTAGTTCATCACAGCTTTATCCAGCCTGTTTTGGGGTGGGTGGACTGTGCAAGATGTGAATGATGAAAACAAGCATCTTCTCTAAAGAACTGAGGTGATGATTTGGCAACTGGTCACTTACACCTCCAGGCTGTCTTCTGCCCAGTGTTAGCACTAGTTTAGCTAAACGTAAAACTAGCACTGCCTAATTTAGGCACCTCCAGCTTTGGTTCCAAACACCCCTGAGAATGTGGCAGAATCCCTGGTAAGTGTGGAATAGCAGATGGGCATTTCAGAGGAAAGGAAGTTAATGGAGCTCTCTTCAGTTAAAAACAAGAACTGACTCCAGTGAATACTGGCTTTCCCTGCCTAATTGCACTGCGGGTTGACAGGTTCTCAGGGTCCCTCCAGGAAGAAGAAAATCAAAGACAAACAAAAAGATTGGAGGCCAGGGAAAATGAGATGGAATGTTGGCAAGGAAAGGAGCAAGAGAGAAGAAGTAGACAGAAAAAATGCAGGAGGATCCAGCAGGTCAAGAAGTCCAGGTGCCCATCTCTGGTGCCCATCTTTCCCAATTCCAAATGCTGCTCTAAATCAGAAAAATATGTAGCTGTGTCAGAGGGTTTAGGCTGGTATCAGGAAAAGTTTTTTCATCCAGGGATTGGTTGAGCACTGGAACAAGCTCCCCAGGGAAGTGGTCATGGCACCAAGACTGACAGGGTTCAAGAAGTGTGTGGACATGGTGGGATTCATGAAGCTGGGCTGTTCAGGGCCAGGAGCTGGAGTTTGAGGTCCTGATGGGTCCCTTCCATCTCAGGATGTTTTATGATTCTAATTTGGCCCAAATTGCTGGCAAGGGCCAGTGAAGAACAGCACTGTGCAGAATGTGGAAAGAACTTCATGGCCCCCTCACCCACCACCATGAGTCCTGCTGTGTGGCACAGGGGCCCCAAACAGCTGTGCACGTACACAGGGCTCTATGGGCATCACCCACAGGGAGAAGGTGCTGGAGACATCCTGTCACCAAAGCCAGCACTAGTTCTCTTCTGGGCTAGGATAGTGATCCTGCCCTGGGTGAGCTCCTGAACTGGAAGAACACTTGCCTGGTGATAAGCTGGGTCAGGACCCTAAACTTCAGCAGAATTAACTTCTAGGTGTACAAAGAATTAGTGAGTGAGATCTGCTGGGATATGTCCTTAGGAACAGATGACCTGATCAGAACTGGAAACTTTAAAAAGACTTTTCTTGGAGCAGAAGACCTTTCCAAGCTGATGTGTAAGGAACCAAGTAAGGCAGACAAAAAACCACCACAGATAAGCAGGGATCTGCTCCTGAAACTGAGGAATAAGAGGCACACTCTGCCAGTGGGAGCAGGGATTGGTGACCTGGGGACAGTTAAGGGATGCTGTTTGGATATGTAAGGATGGGATCAAGAAAGCCAAGACAAAAATGAAACAGGACTTGGAAAGGGGTATGAAGAGTAACAAGAAGGGATTCTATAAGGACATCAGTTGGAACAAAAGGCTAAGTGTTGCCTTTAGCAAGGCAGACACCCTGGTTCAGGAACAGCACGGTGGCCGTGCTCAGGCCACTCGGTCCATTTGCAAACACAAGTATCGATGTGATGGATGGCAAAATGGCATTTATTGCTGGAGAATTTGATATTTTATAACCTAGGTCCACTGTGTTACTCCCATCTGCTTTCATCACAGCTAGGTGCTATTGGCTAATTGCAGGGATCATTACCATACTAAAGAGGAAGGGGGGGGTTACTATCTTTCCGTTACATCCCGATATCTTCTGAGCCGCCAGGCCCTAGCCTCTACAGCTAGGGACAGTATACCTCCAATAAATGAGAAGAGAGAACTGTCGACAGCAGATACGGAGAAGGCTGAGGTACTTGGTGAGTTCTTATCCTCTTCAGTGGCCATCAGGTTTCCTGACGTGTCTTGATTCCTTGAGGCTGCAGGTGGGGGTTGGGCAAGTGAAATCACTCCCAGTGTCAGTGAAGATCAGGTTCAAGAGCATCTGATGGAACTGAATGGAGACAAGCCTATTGGACCTGGTAACGTGCATCCCAGCGCCCTGAGGAATGATATGACTGCCAGGACACTCTTGTGATACTTGTAAAGTCACAGCAATCAGGCAAAGTCCCCAGTGACTGTAAAAGTGACAGCATCACTCCCATTTTAAAAAAAGGGACAAAGGAAGACCCAGGGGACTGCTGACCAATCTGGTGGCCTTCTGTGATGTAGTGACTGCACGACTGACAAAAGAATGACTGGTGCCATCTACCTAAACCTCTGTAAGGTATTTGACACGGTCCCACATGGCATTTCATGTCCAGATTAGGGAGACATGCAACTGAAGGTGGACTGCTTGATGGATAAGGAATTGGCTGGGTAGATGCAGAAGAAGAGTTGTAGTCAAGTGGCACAGTGTCCAGGTGGAGGCTGATGAAGTGATGCTCCTCAGGGCTCTGTCTTGGGGCCACTGCTCTTTACTGTTTAATTGATGACACAGACAGTGGGATTTAATGGACCCTTGTGGAGACCCAAGGGCCTATGACTAAAATCCCCATACCTCAATCCTGGAAAGGAGGCAACAAATAACACCTCCTGAGATTGGGGTGAGAGAAGGCCTCTCTCCCACAGATCTTTGCAGTTATATGTTAATGTATTGTTAAGTTTGTTCCCCCATTGGTTCACCAAGTTTATGTTACATTGTTCAACCCCCATTTACCAATTATGTACATCTCCTAGAATGTTCTCGCTTCCCTGGATCCCACTGGCCCTATTTTGGTGCACTCCCCACCCCTGTTTTCCCATTGGTTGTTCCTGTCCCTAACTCCACCTCTGCACCATGTTTACCTGTTCCCATTGGACACTGATTCTCCAATCTGCCCCCTCTTACCCATATACAACTCTGGTCCCTCCACCCAGTTTTGTTCTTGTTTCTGGACATCCTTAGAGGCAATAAAGCTTTGGTTACCCAAACAAGAACCCATCCCGACGACATCCTTCCTTGTCAGGTTTCTAGTGGCATCGTGCCTCAGACCTGGACAGACAAGCAGCCTTAGGGACCTGGTTGTAGTGTGTTGCCACAGACCCTCAGCACTTTTGCAGATGACCACAAGCTTGTTGGTGCAGTTGACACAACAGAAGGATGGGATCCATCCAGAGGCACCTGGACAAACTTAAGAATTGGGCCCATGACAACCTCCTGAAGTTCAAAAAGGCCGGGTTCTGGTGCTGCACCTGGGTCAAGGCAATCTCAGATGTGAGCACAGACCTGGAGAAGAAATCCTTGGGAGCAGCCCTGTGGAGAAGGGCATGATTAAATTTGTGCTGAAGTTATAATCTTGTCTGACAAGAATCCTAGCATATTTCTAGGAAACTTTCCCTGACGAGATTATAGTGATATGCAGCAAGGCCAACATGAATATTCATCTGCAAGGGGCATATTTCAAAGAAACCTCCATCCCATAAGATTGTAACGATATTCACTCATAAATATTCGTCTGCAAGAAGTGCATTTCCAAGAAACTTGACAAAATTATGACATATACACCCAAAACAGCATGAATATTTGTCTGCAAGAAGTGTATTCCAAGGGACCTTTGAAAAGCATTATCCTGCACCCTCATATTACTTACTCCAGAGGGGCAGCCCTCTCTCAGAGGTGTTTAGAGCCTTTGCTGTATCATAATTCACTGTGTGGTGTGAAAAATACCTTCTGCTAAAAGGACATAAATAAAGGTGCTTTTGTAAATGGGTTATTCATGCACAGCCTTTCACTCACAAGCATACACTAGCATCTACCTGTTATAAATGAGTAGCCAATTTGATTAATAAAAGGAATTTATTAAAAAAATACAATCGTAAAAAAGCCACAAGCAAAAGTCAGTTTGATGCTGTACTGGGCGAACAACATCGGGTGAGGGATGCCCCAAGGAGGGCATGCTTCACCATGCTTCAAAAACTGCACCTGTTCCAGGGTGCTTTTTATATGTTTTCAGGCTTTTCAAGGGTCCCTTGGAATACACTTCTTGCAGATGAATATTCGTGCCGTTTTGGGTGCATATGTTGTAATCTTGTTGGGCTTCTTGGAAATACAGTTCTTGCAGACGAATATTCATGCTGCATATTGTTATAATCAGATGGAGTTTTCTTAGAAATATGCCCCTTGCAGATGAATATTCATGCTGGCCTCCATGCAAGGTTTCCTGGAAATATGTTAGGATTCTTGTCAGACAAGATTATAACTTCAGCATGAATTTATTCATGCTATGTATCACAGTCCCCCCTTTTTCTTTTATTAATTCATTGATTCGTGCTTATAGGACAGGTTTTGATAAAGCTCACTTATTCTTTTAGTTTCATAATCAGTATTTATAAGACTAAAGAACTACTTTTTGTATACTGCTACTCTGTGTATAAAATGAATAATTTTTTTCTAGTCTTTGATTTTTATTTGGATGCTCAATTATATATCAATGCAAATGCCTATTGTAGCCTGAGTTATATTTTGACTGCACAGTAGCTTAATGCTACTTGTAAAATACCTTTCCCCTGCTTTTTCATGTTGTCTGTTAAAATTCATTTTAATCATGTTTGAGCTTCAAATCTGGCCAGAGCTTCAGCAGCTCTGCTCTTTCTATTTTCTTTCAATTCCATTATCTTAGATATTTTGGATGTTCTCTCAGATTGACCAGTTTTCATTGTAGCTAACTCAGGATCGATGGGCATTGCTGCTATTTGCATGCTTTGGACAGCAGAATGGATTAGTCACATAAAACATGGTATGAGACAAGGCAGAAATAATAGCCCCATTCTTGAATATAATATTAAAAATCCTATTTTTTTCCACCAAGCTCCCCCTCCAAACAATTGATCCCACCAAGAAGCTTGAAGGATAGAATTCCATTTTTGAACTGCTACATGTGCCACTTTCTTAATTTCTGCTGCAAGGTTCCTTATAATTTCTCCATAGTCATCTATTTCTACACAGCATTCGATTCACTGAACTTTCTGCAGACTCCTCCTTCTGCTAACAAGTAGTCCAAAGTGATTCGGTTTTGATAACACAAATGCTCACTTTTGTGAATGTTGTTTAGCCAATAACTCAAGAGCATCAGAAGTATGATTTGATACAATTTCTACCACAGCTTGAAGGCTTATTAGGCGTTCAATAGGTAAATTGGGGTCCTATAGCCCAGCTCCTGTCTTGAGCCCAAGTTGCTGGGCTGTAGTAAGCTATTATTCTTTCTGCAGGCCACTCATATTCTCCCCACTTCTGATTCCTTACTGCTTTTGGAAACACAAGATTCAGCACTCTCTTTTCTCTGTCTAGGGTCTCATATAAGGGTGCTCCCAACAGCTTACTTTTAGACTTTGGTAGCACAAAGAAGGAGGGTCAAATCATTCCCAGAATGCAGGATTGTTTCCACCTGCGGGGTAATTCACTGTATGCCTTTTCCCCACATATCCAGTATATTCCATCAGATGCTTTCCATCGGTCATTTACAGTTTCTGGTTTCTCCCAGTAACTCTTTAAGCCTTTTAAGGATTGGTAAGGATTAGCTCCAGGGTTTTTGTGCCAACATAGTTCAATTTGATCATTCCATTACTAATAGATATTTATACCTCCCCTGTTTGGGTAGTTCAGTAAAATCTATTTGGATTCTTTCAAATGGTCAATATGCTAAAGAGCATACTCTTAATGGAGTCTGCTGCATCCTTTTCTTAATTATCTCCTGACATGTCATACACCCTAACACTTCTTGTTTGGCTAGCTCATAGATTCCTTTACACCCAAAAATATTCAGAAACTGCTCTGCAAGTGCTTGTGCCCCCAGTGAGTCTGTTGATATAACCTACTCAAAACCTTCTTTGTATAATCTCTAGATGCAATTCCCTTCCATCAGGAAGTCTCCTTTTGGTTTTTTTTCCCCATCTTTTTATATTCTTCAATTTCTTTCCAGGTGGGACAGGAGGGATATTCCTGAAATTCATCTTTTTTAATTTCCGGAATATTTATTAATAATAGTGCTGCTTTCTTAACTTCCGTATCTGCTAAATTACTGCCTCTAGTCCTGAATTGCATCCCCATCTGGTGGCTCTTAACATGGACATAGAAATTGCTTTCAGTCCCCTAATAGCTTTTAGGATTTGTTTTATTAATTCTTCATGAATCAATCCCCGCCCTCAGGTACTAGTTAAACCTCTTTCTTCCCAAACTTTCTCAAAGGTGTGGACTACCCCGAAGGCATATTTGGAGTCCATAAAAATTGTCCCTTTCTTTTCTTTTAACCTCTTAAGTGCTTGTAAAACTGCATACAGTTCACAAGCTTGTGCTGACCAACTAGCACTTAAGGGTCCTGATACTACAACTTCTCCTGACATTCTGTCTATTATTGCATATCCTGATTGTCTTTTCCCTTCTATGACTCTAGAGGACCCATCCACAAACCACTTCTATCCTTCTTCTAGTTCTTCTTCTTCTAAATCTGGTATTTTTTTGTAATTCCACCACTTCTGCACAATTATGATTATATACCTCCAACAGCTCACCAGATAGGAACTGTGCTGGATTCTGAGCAGTAGTTATAACAATTCCAGGTCAGGTGAATGAATTAGTATAGCCTCATATTTTAAAAGCCTAGCATCTGTGAGCCATTTGTTTGCTTTCTGTTGTAAAATGCTTCTTACATTGTGGGGGGTATATACTATTAGTGAGGCTCCAAAGGTGATCTTTCTGGCCTCTTATACTAATAATGCCACTGCTACTATTGCTTGTAGGCAAGTGGGCCAGCCTCAGCTTTCAGGGTCTAAAAGCTTCAACATATACCCCACAGGTTTTTTAGTTCTGGCCCAATCTTGTGTTAATACTCCATGAGCAATATGGTTGTTAACATCTACAAACAGTTGAAACTGCCTCTTTACATCAGGAAGGCTTAATACTGGAGCTGTTATAAGAGCCTCCTTTAATTTTCTAAATCCTCTTTCATCTTGCTCTGTCCATTTTACTCTCTCAATAGTCAATTTCTCATATAAGAATTTTACTTTCTCACTATACTTTTCAATCCACTGCCTGCAATACTCTAAAAGTTCCAATAGTTGTCTAACGTCTCTTTTTGTCCACAGGGGTAGTAATGCAACAATTCTAGCTACTCTTTCAGGGTCTAATTTCTTTTTCCCTTTTGTAATCTAGTGCCCTAGGTACCTTACAAATTGTAACTTCAATTTTGATACCTTTAACCCTTTCTTCCCTAAGAAATTTAACAATGCTATTGTGTTTGCCCTGACTTCTTCCTTCTGACCAGCTATTAATAAGTCATCAACATACTGCTAGAGCTTGATTCCTTCCATTGGCACAAACTGACCTAGTAGCTGCTCCAGTGCTTGTCCAAATAAATTGGGAGAATCAACAAACCCCTAGGGAGCACTGTCCATCTAAACTGTTGTTTTCTTTTTGTGTTGGGGTTCTCCCATTGAAAAGCAAAATAATCCTGACTATTTTTTGCTAATGGACAAGTTCAGAAGGCATCTTTCAGATCTAACATACTATACCAGGTGTCTTCCAGAGAAATTTGGTTCAGAAGGGTGTATGGGTTTGCAACCACTGGAAAACATGTTTTTGTCCTTTGGTTGACTGCTCTCAGACCTTGAACTAACCTATAGGTTCCATCAGTTTTCTGTACTGGTAAGGTGGGGGTGTTGTGCCTTGACATGCAAGGTTCTAGAGTCCCCCTTTTTATTAATTCATCTATTACAGGTTTTAATCCCTTTCTTTTTCCATTGAAATGGGATATTATTTGACCCTGTCAGGAAAATTAATCCACAAACGCCAGAGGTTTATGTCCAAAAAGGAGACAGAGGAGTCCTTTTTCTTTATTCGAATAAAGGGAGAGGCCATGGGGCATTCCCCTGGGGTCTCTCAAATTTTTGGAGGGCGCAGCCTCCTTTTTATCCTAATTCACGGCCACTTGTCCCTTCTCTCTTTCCCTATAGGCTGAGGTACCTGAGAGGTACATACTTCCCAGAACGCCTCATACCTGCGGTACCTTCCCCCCACCCCCAATGCATAATCCCTTCTTAATTCTTAACTTTTGTGGAATTGATGGTGCTCTTTCAGTGCCTCTTTGATCTTTTAGTGGAATCCATCCCATTGTTTCTGTTGTCTCTCACTGATAGCCGCATCTTATCAGCGGACGAACAGCTTGTTTGTAAAGACAAACCTGTCATTCCTTTCAACCCTAATTGGGTCTTCTGGCCTTCGTATTTCAATGGAAATTGGTTCCATTTCTAACCTTCCAACTTTTCCTTGTGTTTGCCAGACCTGAGGATTGATTTTACTCTCATCCTCTTGAGTTAGTCTGTACAGACTTACTACAAGGTTTTTTCTTGTACTGTCAAGCTTATTCCCAGAGCTACAATCAGATCTCTTCCTAATAATTTATAATCTGTCTCCTCAATTAGCAACGTATTTCCTAAACAAATCTTAGTTTCTGACTCTATTTCTAAAGGGTTCTCCTTTTGCCCCCACTACTGTCATTGTATCTTCACTCTGTTATAAACGTAATAGCAAAATAAGGTTAATATAAAAAGCAATTTATTATAAAACAGTTTCAATCATAAGCAACCAGAAAAAAAAACCACAATAAAATAAATCAGCACATCACCGGGTGGATAGGGGTCTGCACCCAGAGGTACAGATTTTCCCAAATCCACGAAGGAGGGACTGCAGTCCGGGGTTTTTATAAGGATTTTCGTATCCTGAGGCAAAACCCGGAGTGGGCACAGTCCAACAAAGAGTCTAGATGTGCGGTTGAATAGATTTCCCGGATCTCTCGAGCTGAGTCAATAGTCAACTGGGCAGAGTCCTTTCACATGAGAAAGGTTCTGGGTGCCTTCTGATTGCATCTTTTGGTTGGACTCCAGGGGTGGAGTGTCCAGGTCGGGTGCGAAGCAGATGGATATCTCAGCCGGGCTACTCTCATTGTCTGGCTTGATTGCCTGTGTCCTGCTCTTTATCTTGGGCTGTGGATAAGCATCGCTGTGGATCGTTACCGCCTGACTCGGGAAGGAACCTTTAGATCATACTACATTTTATATCTTTACATTATTGTAAATATAACACATATTTCTTTATTCTCCTTCACGAATTTTTATCCAATGCTACATTTATCACAACTCCTTTACTCCTTTTGGCAATTTCTGGACAGTACTCTGTTCACCCTCTGTATCAATCAGAAAAGATATCTCCTCCTTACGGGGTCCTATTTTTAATTTTATCAAGGGCTCAGGTGGTGGTTTGGACCCCAAAATAAAGAGCCCCTGACCCCCCAAGTCTTCTTGAAAGATCTTTTCATCTTGCGTTCCTTTTCTACAATTCTTTTTTAGATATCCTTTTTTCTTACAGTAATAGCATCCAGGACGTCTGTTCCGAGGACTCTCTGATGTCCCTTTTTGTGGGACAGACTACTTCTTTTGGCTTCCGTGGTTCTGTACTGATCTTACAGGGCTTCAGGGGCCATCTTTAAATCATTAAATCAGCCAAATTTTATCAATAAGGATTTTATTGAAAAATTTGCAAAATTTAATTTCGGAACAGCCACAATCAAAGTCAGCGTTGAGCATGGGGTCGGCGCTGGCTGAACTCCAAACCAGCCTCTATCACATTGGTTCCCCCAAAGTTCGCAAACTGTCCCTTGGAGAGCTGAATTTTACACAGTTTTTTTGGCCTGAGGCTACGCAGCTCCAGTTTTTTTGTCCTTCTTGTGTTGTTACATATTCATATTTCTGCTGCCAGTCTGTTGATGAGATTTCCGAAGGGAAGAGAGTTTGAGTAGATTTTTGGGAACTGGACATTAAGATGCATGGTCCTGAGGAATTAAACTAAATCGGTATCAGGCATTAATCACTGGGTCATTAGTAGGCCCATCTTGCCTAGGTGGACTCATCTTCTCTTAGTGCTGTCTTTGTTCTGTTGCAAATTACTCCTCCTTCCTGGGTTCCCGGCAGCAGCTTTTGCAATCCCGAGTCGTTTGTGTTTTATACATGAAAAAAATGCTTTATACCTGATTCTATACATGTACAATAAAACGCGAATAATACCAACATATATTACAGGCTAAGGTTGTTAAGTAGATCCTAAGCCTCGTCCTCGGTCTTAGCTGTCTTTTTGGTCTTGACGGTAAATAACCTAGCTGCTGATCTTACCCATGTCTTTGCATAGTCTCTCTCCTCCTGATCTGAGGGTTCTTCACTATTTACATACATATCTAGAGCTTGACAGACCCAGCCTTCAAAGGACTGGAAGATGGGCCAGATCAAATGGTTTCTAATCTCTTCTGCCCTCCCCCCCACCCCAAACTTCCAGGCAATAAAGAATCACCTTCTCTTTAGATCTCCCTTCTTTTGAGGGCCAGTCTTCCTACTTTTTTAACAAAAACCCCAGTGGGCTATCTGGTGGAATTTCTGGGATTTCTCTCCTCCTTTCTCCTGAGGACATTTCTTGGAATCCTCTCTGTGTTTTGCATTTTTTCTGTCCCATTTTATTAAATGTCTCAGTCTAATTCTCAATCCCTTCCCCTTCTCAATGCCCAGGTCCTTAGCAGGATCGAAGAAAAGAAAAAAACAAAACAAAAACACGCTTGTAGGGTATGGTTTGCAATTACTCTGCAGTTTCTGTTGCGTCTTATTCAGTCACATGTACTGATTTTCAATTTCAATTCAAATGTACCCAGTCAGTTCCATTTCTGTTTTTGCCAATCTCTCAGCCAGTGGGGGACCATCCCACAGAGTTCTGATTGGTAATGTGCTCTCTTTTTATTTTCTCCCTCTCTCCCCTGGACCTCCCGGTCCTAGACTAAAAGACTTACCTGTCTCCCGAGTTCCTGGGAGCGTATCTTTCCTTTTTAACTCCCCCTCCATAACTGATGTCCAAACTCCTTCTCCCGAAGTTTGGATTTTAAGTTTGCAATGAGCCTCTTCAAAGTCCCCCTTTCACCAACCTAACCCCTCAAGGGATATAGGAACTGCGGTTCATCAGGAGTCCACTCTCGCTCCGTGACTCTTGTCATGTCTCACTCATACATTCAGTCACACCTACTCTTGTTTTCCACGTGGGTTTATGTGCACATAGAATTACAAGTAGAATATACCGCAGTTCCGAGGACCACTCTTTCGGTCCTCTGTGGGTCCCTGGCAGCACTGAGCTCATTTCTCTCTTTTGCTTATGGCTTCTACTTTAATTCAATATTTGAGTGCAAAGAGGTTGCTGGTCTCCCACACTGTCAGGCCACTAATAAATAGTGGGGCACCCCACAATTGGAGAGGAAGAGTCACAAAACCAGAAGCTGCATCACGTTGGGATCACCAATCTGTTATAAATGAGTAGCCAATTTGATTAATAAAAGGAATTTATTCTATAATCAAAATCATAAAAAGCCACAAGCAAAAGTCAGATCGGCACTGAACCAGGCAAATGGTGTTGGGTGAGACAAGGAGGGGTTCTCTAGCATCACTTCACCATGCTTCACAAACTGCGCCTGTTCCAGGGTGCTTTTTATATGTTTTCAGGCTTTTCAAGGGTCCCTTGGAATACACTGCTTGCAGATGAATATTCATGCTGTTTTGGGTGTATGTGTTGTAATCTTGTTGGGCTTCTTGGAAATACACTTCTTGCAGACAAATATTCATGCTGCATATTGTTATCATCTTACCAGATGGAGTTTTCTTAGAAATATGCCCCTTGCAGATGAATATTCATGCTGGCCTCCATGCAAGGTTTCCTGGAAATATGTTAGGATTCTTGTCAGACAAGATTATAACTTCAGCATGGATTTATTCATGCTATGTATCACAGTTTCACTACAGGGGACTAAATTAATAAATTACCAATCAGCTGAAAACACAATTCTAAAACAAAAAATTTCTACACCAATCTGAGCTTAATCTAACATGCAAAAGCAGTGTTCTCTTTACCTAAATCTTACATATGGTACTATACGTTTACATGTACAGTTCTAGCTGTTCTATCTAGAAGTCTAAGGCATATTCTTACTCTAATTTATATTGTGTCTAGGGCTAAGTTGAATCTGTGAAGGGTATCACTGAACTTTAAATTGGGTAATAAGGCTTTTCACTAGGTAACAGACTCTTAAGGCACTTAAGCTATATTAGAACTTACTTAAAACTAAAAACTACATTCTTACTTCATGTCTATGTGGTTTAATATATTTTAATTCTTTTTTTTCTCCCTGAAGGAGTCAGGGAGACTTTTATTTTGGATTCCAACAGCAGATATTTGTGTATCTAGGTATAATCTTATGTTCTTTAATTTTCTCTCCTTAAAATGGATATTAACTCATATGTTTTGCTGACATTATTAGATAATTTTAATTTACCATAGCTAATGAACATTATCTGCACTCCTGTTGTATGTTTTTAGTAAGAAAATTGGAAACATGATTTTATTAAGAAAAAATAGAAACTTATACATTACTGAAAAAAGTGTGGGCAGGCAAAGGGCCGAGCTTCTACAGAAGCATGTTATGTAGTTTGAAGCACTTCTCTCTGTAAAATTCACATGCTGGGTCACTGAGTCTTCATCGCTTATCTGGGAATAAGGTGGAATGAAATAGTTCAGAACTTTCAAAACATGCCAAGTGTATGCCATCCCTTCCCTGGCCCCAAATAGCAGATTCTCTGGCCAGGGTGGTACTTTTCTGAGTGCCTTGTGGGAGAGGACACCCAGGCGGGAGAGATTTGCTGAAGAGGTTTGATCAGTATGTGTGGCCAGGGAGTCCCAGAAGGGATCTTTTCCTGCCCTCTAGTGGGGATCACATGCCGCTTCCCCATTCTTTGTGGTGCTTGCTTCATGCTCACCTCTCCCTGCAGTTCACCCTCAGCACAAGTCCAAGTTAACAAGCCTTGGGGAGGGGAACCAGGGCAAGCTGGAGTGAGGGTGATGCTCCTCTGCATGACATAATGGTCTTTGTCCATTTGTGGCAATGTCTTCCCTTTCTAAAACAGCAGAAACAACATATAAACTACTTTTTTGGATCCTTTGACCTTCATTCTAATGCAATTTGTAACACTTGTTAAACTATGACATGAGAATTGCAGAGTGCAACTCCGCATCTGCAATTGGGGATTTTCACCCCTGTGAGCGGGTTTTCTTCTTTTGCAGCATGTTGTGCTTTTAGCCCTTCACCTCTGGAACAGGTTGGGGCATTTAGGCACCAGACATATCCCTTGCTCATGGCACAGGACCTTGTTTCTTTCACTGCCAAAGGCAGCAACATTGTTGGGCAGTTCTTGTGTGGGACATCTGCAGCTGCAGACCTGGCTCTTGTTTTCCACATCTCACCTTCACAGGGACAGAAGCTTTCCATAGCTTGCTAGTTGCTTGAACAGCTCTGTTCTGCCACAAATGGGATCTGGTTTTAAATTTGAAAGTGACATTTTTCTTTTTCCTTCTCCCCTCATCAGATGATTTCTCACCCTCTTCATATTTTTGTTTCAATATTGCACTAATGCCTTTTCCTTGGTCCTAAAGAACCAGACATGGTTAAGGGATCAGGAGTTTTCACTTAAGTATTTAATAAGGATTTTTACAGTGCAACACCTTGCCAAGGTGGAATATGCTGAAATGCACACCCACGTTAGATTTCATATACAATTTTATAGACCTTGCAAATTAGCACATCTAACAAAGATGCTCTAATAAGAAGTTTGAATGAAAGCATGATATCTCTTTATCCTGAAGTATTCCCCCTTAGATGGTTCTAATCCTAGCTTACAGGATGTATTCTAGAAAGTACCTTGATAGTTTCCCAAGATAGTGTAGGACTTTCTGGCCTTCAACTTCGAGGCCTTTAGGATGTTTGGTCTTCTGGCCTAACAATACCAGGACTATGCTAAGTTATCAGACTTAAGGAATTGCAAGTATGCATGCTAAGGGCACTGAGAATTCATAAAAGGTACATAAAAGGCATAAAATCATCAGGGCATCAGCACTGGTATTACTTCACTAAGACTAGAAAAAAAAAGTAGTAAAAGTAGATATTAATAAATGGACAGGATTAGATAAAATTTTTGAGGACAGTTATCAGAAACTGTGGTAAGAAAAAAAAAAAAGAATTATATCTGGGGTCTGTGTATCATAGGAGACCAAAAATATATTCAAAAACTCTTTCAGCAGGGCCTGGCTAATGCCAAAGCAATGGGAGAAGCCACCACTCCTGGTGAGATGACACAGTCTGTGACAGAAAATGAGATCCAGGGATGAACACAGTCTGTTGGGAAGCTGTTGAAGAGGCTCCAGTGAAGTCCAACATCACTGGCTTCTGAAGGAAGGGTGGTAAGTATGCCAATAAAGTGGGTCGTGTGGGCATAATAATCCTCTTTCATTTTCAAATAGCCTTTGAGAAGCTTTTTGCAAAGCTTATTAAACTTTATAATGACAATAAGTTGCCACAATATTGGATGAGAGGTTGGTTTTGGAGTTGAAAGCTGGTATAAGAAGAGGAAGTGAGAGACAGGACTTAGTGGTCACTCTCCAGGAAGTAGGAGATTTATGCAGTCAGGGGATAATTCAGGTCAGAAGGACCTCTGGAGGTCATCTAACCCAGCCTCCTCTCCAAGCATGTCTAAAAGACTAAGGTTATGCAAGGACTTCTTCCGTGAAACTTGAATATGTCCAAGGATGGCCATTCTATAACTTGATACAAAGGCCTCAGAATTTAAGCCATTTTTACTTGATGCCTCCACCTGTGACCTCTAGAAAGGAGTCAGCAGTGAAACCTGTTGGGCTGGAGAGACACAGCTCTGGCTGTGAGTGCCTGTGCCATCCCTGAAACAGACTGGTCCTTAAGATCCTTTCAACTCAAACGGTTCTGTGGTTTGTGTGTGGAAATTGAAAATAAATTCCTTCCAAGTTTGAGAAACATTACATGATTTTTTGGCATGGTTATGCTGAAAAATACTACTGGTCCTGAACACTATCCCTCCATTCATTTCTCACACACAGATGGCTTTTGTTGGTGGGCATGTGGCAGATGGCTACAACAACAGAAAGCTTCATTTTCATTTGCTGGTGCTTTGTCCTAGTAGGGTGTCCTGGCTGGCAGATTCTGCAGCAGCTGTGTCTAGTCTGGACAAGCACCAATAAAGTCAAGTCTATCACAGTATATTTTTTTGCAGTATTAGGAGGAAACAGCTCTATACAGTAAAGTGTATTACTGTTATTTGGAAATGTACTCTATCTTTGGAAAAAAAACAACAAAACAAAACACCTGGAAATTTACCTCTCCTAGAAGAACATGTTTTCTCTTGCACCTGAAGCTGACTACACCAGCAGCAGCAACAGCAGCAGTAGATTTCTGCAGTGTGCAGATTCAGCTAATGAGCAGGTTTGGCAACGACTTTGATTTCAAGTACATTAAATCTCCTCACTGTCCTGAAAATATAGGCTGAATAATTCTGCATGGATCAATGCATGTAAGGCTACAGCTTCCACAAGGGAAAAATCCTCCTCCTTGATTTGCCTGCACTTATCTCCTTGCACTGGGAAATATAATTCCCCCTTGTTATTAATGACTTTGCATTTGTTTTCCATGCTTTATCTGAGGTACACACTGGAAAGTGTTATAAATCTGTGTTGTGATATTGGCTTTCGCAAGTATTAAGATGAATATTATATGTTAAATCCTTTTGGGCTATGTATGTACTTTTCCTCTTGCTAACAAGTTTTAAGCTTAAAGGAATTTCGTAGTACAAGGCAAGACAACTCCAACAGGCAAGACAATGGGAGGAGCAAGCTGTTTTCAGCGGAAAGACAGTGGAGACCAGGCTGTTATCAGCAGCAGGAAATAGAGACCAAGCTGTTATCAGCAGCCAGGACCAGGCCGTTGGCAACAGGGGAACGATATGAAGCCCAGCTGCCCTCAGAAGAAGGATGAGAAGCCTGGACTGTTATCAACACTGACCATTTGCAGAAGAAAGGAAACCAAACTTAAAAATAATGATGATCAGCAAAAATGATGATCAGCAAAAATAATGATGATCAACAAAAATAAAAACCATACAGATCATGTTCTAAATAGGCGGAACCAGGGAGGGGACATGCTAAATACTTCTTGAAAAAGTTTGAATATGCATTAAACCCTCCCTCACAGCAGGAGGGGATAAAAAGGATGTTCCCAAGATACCAGATGTGTTCCTGGCAAGGTGCCAGGGCACCTGGCCGTTTTAACCCTTTGCTTTATTTCCTTTGTCTCCTAATTGTCTTTTTGTTTATATTAAACTTTTTATAATCTATTAAGTGAATCTTGTTTTTCACAAAAGCTACAATGGAAATGGTTTGAAAATAAAAAACAATGTTCCACCACAAGCTACACAGAACCAAATGTGTGATTGCTTCCTGGACCCTGACAAAGACTCCCTTTTCTGCAGTTTAGTCGTTGTTTGTCATCAGCAATGGCAAATGCCTGCTGGCTGAAAGGTTTGCTGATCACAGGTTATTCAACTTTCCGATTTCCAGAGAACAGTCAAGCAATCCTCTGTAATCCTCTCAGTTAAACAATCTTTGACAGCTTTCCCTTGCAGTGCCCATTTAACTTGCAGAATGCATCTATAGTAGGGGTGCCAAACAATTTCCCTATTTGTAGTATGTATTATCCTGCCAAAGTGAACTACTTTCCTTTCCTGTTTTGTTTGTCTGTTTATCCTGCCAAAGTGAACTACTTTCCTTTCCTGTTTTGTTTGTCTGTTTATTTGAAATGCATTGCACAATCCCTGAGCAATGCAAGTAAAAATGGGGTTATGGAACTACTTTGACATGAGAACAGATGGCATTCTCATCCAATTTTAATGCTTGCTTTTAAAATATTGTTTTCAGTCTTCTGATTGCTGGAAAAGTTACTAAAACAGTTCATTGTATTTTAGTATGTAATCTTTAAGTGCTTTTCATCAGCTAAGATGAACCTTCCATCCACCATCTGCACACTTTACCAAAGCTGATACTTCCGTCAGTCCCAAGTAGTTCCCTAGGTGGTTGAAGGAAGAAGTGAGAGGAAAACGAGTGTTCTCTGTCACCCTCCATCTCAGTTGGTACTTCTACCCTTGGCACCCCTGGGCAAGACTAGGTCTGCAACAATGAATAAGCTATGTTAATTAGAGTTTGGGTAAATTGATCATTCCTGCCTTATTACTGCCTTATTTATTTGTCTGTTTTTTCTTGGTGTTACATCTATATGTGTGTCCATATCTGCATGTGTGTGTTGTATTTATAATATGCATGCACGTATTTTAAACATATGCTTATATAAATCTGTGTATTCGTATTTGTGTCTGTATGTGCATGTCCACATTTATTTATGTATTTAGCTATTTATGCATTTAGCTATACCAGATCAGGCTCCTTAGTGATGTAAAGAACTTTTCTCCCACAGGTTTCCTCATTTTCAGTGGGTAGGTTGCTACAAGTGGAAATTTAAGAATTCCAAAGGCTCTTCAGTGACCTTTAAAAACTGCATGAATAGTCATGGTTGCAAATTTTTGAGTGCTTTGTTGACTCACAACATCATATACCCAGTGTTTAGACACCACTGAGGCTTTGGATGTAGAGGGTGATACATCACAGTCAGAGGATCATCTGGAGAACAACCAGTGGTTTCCTGTGATACGTTTTAAAGCTTACCTGAAACATGTATTCTCACTATTTTTTTTTTGCAGGAGGAAACAAAACAACAACCTCCACTTGTAATTTGTCTTTTCGTTTTCTAGAGAAAAACTAGATTGAAAAGCAGAAGCTAGAATGGGATAAAATGTGTGAAAACAAACAGGTTGGTAAATTATCTGCTGTTTTGTTCTTTGGGTTTTTCCTTTTTCAGTAGTCCCTGTAGAATTTATAATAAAAATAATTATTAGCATTCATTATCAGGTAATAGTACTTAGGTTTTATTAAAATGGACTTGCCATTCAGCACTGTATGGGTATCAAACTTCAGTAGTGACATCAAATGTCATCTCCTGTGTTTGCAAATAGTGGAATAGTACTTTTCACAAACTATGGATTGTTGCAAGCAAAGCTCCATTCATTATTCTGTTGATAATCGTATCAAGTCCTGTTTTAAATGAATTCTTGTCTGTGGGATTAACAGCAGCATGTGTTCACATAACAGAGTATTGTGTATCATCTAGTATGTCTAAAATATTTTTATTCTGGTTTTTTTTTGTTTTTTTGGGTTTTTTTAATTTTAGTGTATACAGTGGTATGTATCAGCAAATGGTATTTTTAGAATGGATTTGGTATATTTGGTATATATTTGGTGTAACTTCTGTAGGTGACCCTGCATTGGAGGTTGGACTAGGTGATTGTTGTAGTGCATCTATTTTAGTGATCCCAAGTTTAATACAGATCCCAAAACACATAGCACCCAGCCACTCGAAAACTGTAAGCAGAGAATGGTAACAGTTAAAAACCCTGTAGAAGAGTGGCTACCAAAATTGCCCAGAGCAGAAAAAGAACCCCAAGAATTAGAGCTATTAGGTTCTGCTCCTGAACCCTTTTGTATCCACCTTATGTATAACACACTGACAGACCCTAAATTGTATCACCACGTAGTACAGTATCGAAACAAATTTAAGGCAAGGCAATGGTGTAGTGTGCGGAATCACGTCACAGCAGATGATCCTCTCTGTTCACATCCAAGAACCCTCCCTAAAAGCATATTTCTGATTTGCGGAGATAGAGCGAGGGCAGGGATCCCATCTTGCCTTCGAGGAGGACCGTGTACCTTTGTGAGGCTGTCCCTGTTGGCACCTAACCAAACCCAAATTAAAAAATGGATTCGAAAAGAAAATTCAACCCACAAAATTTACAAAAAGAACACTGACATTTTAGATCCAAATTGTGACTCTGACATTTTTCATTGGGCAAAATCAAAAAGAATTGCTGTATCCATATTTCTTCCATGCATTGCAGCTGCCCAGGCATTAGGTGAATTGGGACAGTTAGAATGCTGGGCAGTGAAACAGGCCAACTTAACATCCACTGCCCTCAGCTCCCTCCTCGAAGATGAAGAAATTACCAGACAAGCTACCCTCCAGAGCAGGGTGGCTATAGATTTTCTTTTGCTTGGACATGAATACCAGGAGTTTGAAGGACTTTGCTGTTTGAACTTGACCTCGAAAGCTCCCAACGTCCATGGAGTCCTCCAAGAGATGAAAAACTTGATTGGACAAGTGAAACAAGAAGCTGAGGACTGGTTTAGTAAGCTGTTCAAAGGCTGGGGACTCACAGGATGGTGGACTTCAATAATCAAAACAATCTTGTTTTTTGTTGTTTTGTTTTTGATTGTGTTAGCATTTGGAATTGTCCGTTGTTTAATTTTAAAGGCCCTTAGTAGTGTAATTTTTACTACCTCAGAAGCTAACCACATGGAACTAGCTGATGGAAACAAACCTAATCGGCCCACCAATCGTGAGTGGTGGGCAAGCTCACGGTAAAAGACAAAATGAGCTAGAGCTTTCTTTCTTTCTCATTTTTGTATAACAGAAAAGGGTGAGGTGTTGTAGTGCCATCTAAAAATCTTGGTATCTCCCAAGGGTAAAACTCACCTCTGGTTTGTGTAATGTTAGTTCCTACCTGAGAACCTTTTCCCTTCCCCCCATCCCATTGGCTGTGACTTCCCTGTGTCCCCCGATCACCCCCGCCCCCTAGTATAAGAGGTAAGACCCAAGGCATTTCGGTCTCTTTCTTGCCCCGGTTGGATGACATACAATAAACCCAGGATTATGCCGTGCAAGTTTGGGCCTCCTGTGTCTAGATACTTTGAGTCCGTGTTGTATCCACTCCAAGACCCCCTCCGCCGCCTGTGTCTCGTGAGGCGCGGGGCTCTCACCACAGGGGGTGGGACAGAGGGGTCCCCTCGAGAGAGGATTACAACAGGTGATGTTCACAGGTCCCTTTCAACCTAAATTATTCTGTGATTTGTGTTTATTTTAATGTAATGCGAGAGCATCCTTTTGGAAAATTGTGCTTTAAACATGACATGAAAGCTAAAAAGCCTACATGGCATTTAAGAAATTATCAGCCTAATATTGAAAAGATGGCTATTATTTAAATAGTTATTTTTAAAAATTAAATACTTTAAACGAGGATGTTTACACTGCTCTCTCCTTTGGCTGTGGCAGTCCCAGGTTCCCCCCCTCGAGCAGACAAGTGGTGGCACCGTCCCCTAGGGTGGGAATGTTGGTCCTGTTTCTGCGGGGCGGCAGCAGAAGCCGTGCGGAGTAGGACACGGCTGTGCTGCAGTGCCTTTCCCTGCCCCTGCTCACCTGGCTGCTCTCGGAACGTCCCCTCGCTCTGCCCATCGCGTCCGCTGTGCTCTCTGACGTCAGGATGCGATGGCCGTGACCGCCCGGCCGGATGCTGCTTGGCCTTCACCGACAGCGGGGGAACAACGCCGGGCTGCTGCCATTGCTGCTTGTCCTGCTGGCTGCTGCTCCTCATCCTGCTGCTGCCGATCCTGATGCTGCTGCAGATCCTGATCCTGCCGCTGCCGCTGCTGCTGTTATTGCAACTGCGGCTGCTTCTGCTGCGGCAACTCTGGCGTGCGGCTGCAGTCCATCGTCTGGAACAGCCAACACGAAGTTATCCAGCCTGGCCACAGCCAAAGGAATGCGGCAAGAGTCCCCGAGGTCACCGCAGCGAGGCTGAGCGTGGAATAACAAGCCAAATCCGCTGGGGATTTACAATGCAAGCAACCTTTCGAGGTTTCTTTTCCGCTTTGCTCCCACCCTGCTGTTGGATTTGAGATCATGTATGTGTTCTGCTGTTGATTACAGGAGGGTGTTAAAATCTAGGGAGGGAAGAGGATTCAGAAAGATTAATATTTTAGTTTTGATTTAAGGGGATTTTATTTTCTTTCCCTTTATTCACGCCCTTCATTTTTGTTAACACAACTTCATCTTTATTATTTTTCTTTTAGGTCGGTTAATATTGTAGCTTTTGGCAATGAAAGAGATGGTTTTTCTGAGGACAGTCAGCAGCCCAGCCTGATCTGGAGCTATCTCGGGAGAAGTGCTCTCATTTCTCAGATCGACAGCAGCTTCTCTGCCAGTCAAGTTGGGAACCCAGTTTTTGCTGAGTATCAAGCTTGCGTATTTGGAAATGTCAGACTGGTGGTATACGACTGTGCTGTCTGGGTAAGAGATCCATCTCAGTCTTTTTAACAGCACTTAACAGTGTGAGCTGTTCTAGTAAAATGAAAACATATCTTAATTTTAAAAGGTTTTCATTGTTGTGGGATTTTATTAGTAGTTCTATTTTTGAATATAGTAAAAACTTATAAAATGTAACCAGGCAAATGCTGGGAAGTCTCAAAGGTGCTACAAAAAGGTTCGTATAAACAAGCCCCTGCTGGCCTCCCCTGTAAGAAGATGTTAATTTCAACTGCGTTGCTTAGTGGAAATTTTGTGAAAGATAATCCAGAGGTAGACAAGAATGCCTTCTTTGTGACACTGCATCATAAGCTCTGTCTCCAAATAAGTGTCAACTATAAAACGAAATTTTATTTTTCTGTAAAAAAAAAAAGGCAGTAAGTTTTCCAGCTGTGAAAAATGACAGATTAAAAGATCTGATAACTTGCAAAATACAATGTAGGGAGTATTTTTACTCCTTCTAGAAAGAAAAATCACATCTTAACATTATTATCTTTATCTGATGTAAATAACAAAAATTTTGGCACTGTTGCAAGTTGTCAGCACTTTTGTTAGTAAGTGAGAAAACTTACTTTTGAGTGTGAGCAGATCAATGATTATGCAAGAAATTATACTGATAATCTAAATTAAAACATTAATGACTACTTACTAGTTTTAAAAAGAACCCTCAACTTACTAGCTTTTAGAAATTAAAACAATAATCAGTGTCAGCTCCACAATTCTATTATTTTTGGTGATTTTTGTACTCCTGTAAGGGAAACTTTTTGGAGAATCTGCAGGAACCAAAACAGCTCCATGAAGTAAGTGACCAGAAGATGACAATCTTAAAACTAAACAATCCAGTTTAGCCGTCCTTCTGTTCTTTATTTCTTTTTGCCAGTTGCGCTTACAGACACCAGTTCAGATGGACTGGGGGATCCTGTTTCTAGTCTGTGAAGCTGCATGTGACCTGCACGTGCAGCTTACTGGAGTCACAGAAGTGCAGCAAAGAGTAAAATCTCCTGAATATAAATGAAGTCTGTGGGACTCCAAAGGCTGTTTCAGAGGGATGGAGAATGGTAGGAGATGTGGGAAGGCTAGTGAGGGTAGCTGGAGAAGGGGAATGAAGGACATGAATTTGAGACAGAGTTGATGTGGTTTTATGTTGCTGTAGTTGTATTTAGCCTTCTGCAAAACAAAGTTGTTCAGTTCTGGAGACCTTATAATTTCTGCCATTCAAAAGCTAGTCTGAGCCATTGCATTTCTGAAGCCTCAAGTTTTTTTCCCTCCATCAGTTAAAGGAAGCAGGAGATACATTACTAAGAATGTTGAAGACAAATTAGCATTTTTTTCTTCATAGAAGACATTACAGTTAGCAGGACTGGACTCTGCAGGAGGTTATTTGTCATGCATAAAGCAGTGTCCTTGCTAGGGTAAGGTAGGACAGGACTATTTTCCACAGTCTGGGTGCTTGAGGTTTACTATGTCACAGTGGCTCATTTATGGCTGTGCCTCTGCTAGCCTGCAGAAACAGCACAGAACAATTCAAAATGTTGACAGATGTTGCCTCAAGTTATATTCTGCATGGAAAAGGATCCCTGTCTCATGTTACCACACAGAGGTTATGGTATGGTGAGCCTTGCAGTATTTCAGCCTCTACCATCTGAGCCCAAGGCATATTTGTGTTTTACGTGGGATTTGTACCTCATCTAGATGAAACCCATATGATTAAGGCAAGACAGTCCTGAACATGAACATGGCAACTGAGTACACCGATAATCGTGAGTCTCAAAATTCAAGGGTGCCCAGCTGCTCTTTGTCGTCCACAGCAATCTGATTGCAAAAGCAGTGTTGAATAAATAGAGCTCCACAGTGAGTGGAGGGATCCTTTTGCATGGCAGATTGTGCAGTTTAATTTTCCTGAGTTTCAGTCTGCTGCTGCACCTGTCTGTCAGCCCAGGACACTGCTCAGCCTTTTGAGTCTGCAGGAGGGTCAGCAGGTCAACAAAAATGAATTCATGTTTGCCAATGTGCAAACTTGCAATTTGTGAGGAGCTATCCTTCCCCTGGCAGTTGCAGGGTGCAAGATGGAAATGCTGATTTTGGGTCCCCTTATAATTCACGCAAAATCAGAAGGCTTTAGAGACATAGTGGAACACTACACTTTTCAAGATCTGGGAAAAAAATGTCAGAGTTTCCAAGGACAGGTTGCTATTTGTGTGCCACTGTCTGGGTGTACCACTGTGGCTTGCTGTGTGTGGCACTGCTTGGGCAGAGTTGTGTGCTGTATGCAGGGGACATGCACAATACACCCACATCCTTATAAATCATGTGGCTTCTAAATATTTTCTCAAAAAATGCAAACCTAGGATAAGAGAAGGCATAAAGAATTAGGGAAAATACACATGTGCTAACACCTCTCCTGAATATTGTGATTTTTATAGCTGATCAGTTTCTAATGCATCCTTAAGCTGCTCTATAATAAGGCATATTGAATAAGAATGTGTCAGTTTTTCTAATTTTGGAGGGGTAAAATTCTGTGTGGAGCTAGTAACTCATAAAGAATAATTTGCAAGATGAATTTTAAGATTTGCTTTGGAAAAGACTGCTTTAATTAAACTCTGTGTTGGATTTGACAGTCTGAGATGCCATTTTTTTGACTTGCATGTATTTTGCAATTCCACTTCACTCAGAATTTTTTCATGCTTCTGCAGAAAAAATGCAGGCAGAATTTTTAATATCTAATGGCAAGTGGATCTTCCTCAAGTACAGAATTAAGCATAGCACAGAAGCTGTAATTCATGTTTTGATTCATTTCATTGCAGTGCTGGACAATAAATGGCAAAATAAAAAGTAATAAAAAGTCCTTTGTAAGTGTTCCGTACTTGAAGTAACTCTTGTTCTCCCCTCTCTTACTTGGAGCAATAACCTGAGGATGTGAGAGTGTTTCTCTCCAGGCCTGAGGGGTCTTGCTGCTTTTTTAAAATTCTTTTACTAAGAGCCACCTGGTTTTGGTTGTTTGGGTTTTTTTGTGGCTTTTTTTTTGTTTGTTTGGGTTTACTTTTCCTCATGGGAAACAAAATCCCAACATTTTTTTTGCTCTCGCCTTTTTTATAAGAACTGCTCACTTTGTAGAGAATTATTCATATCATCAAGTAAAAAAATGTTACAAAAGGGAAAGATAGAGCAGCTGGGTTTTGGAGATTGCCTTGTGCAGGATTAGATACTTGCAGAGGCATGAATGCTCCACTGTGTCTGCTCAGAGCCTTGCACAGAGTTGCAGACCTCCATGGGGCTCACGAGTACAAAAATATATTAACTGCAACTTAAATATATTGACTACAATTTTGAGAAGTTGTTCTGTGATTTTTTTCTAATTCTCCCTTACAACAATTTCATTCCCTGAGTCTTTTTGTATTTTTTCTTAGTTATTTACTGCACAAACAGGAGTAGTCCCTCAAGCTTTCTTATGCAAACAGTATTATCCATAGTGTAGTTCTCTGGCTTTTTCCTCTTTATCAAAATTCTTGTGCTCTTGTGCTGCCAAGGCTGGCCAGCCCTTATCATGTCTAAAGATAAAGGAATCTGAACCACCTTTAGATTTTATTTACCATTTTTAGAAATCTAGACATATTGCTGTTTCAGTAAAAAATGACAGCTTGTAACTTCATTTTTCATTATGCCATCCCTTCTCGTTTTTAAGCTGGAATGCCTGAAGTGGAAATTTACAACAATAAATGTTGTAAATATGTTATTATTATATCCTGGTAAAAAATACTATTAAATTAAGTTCTGAGAGGATGGCACAGGCCAATATGACCTTTCTTTGTTTTGTGGGGGGGATGTTTAGGGGGATTTCTAAAGGAGATCCTTCCATCTGTACTGCAGATTACTTACCTGAGTAAGTTCAGGGGACTAGTAAATTATGCAGAGTACACCCATAAAATTTGCTGCAGACCTGATAAGAAATTGCAGAGGAATCTCAAAAAAAAAAGCAGGGAAGGCTCTGGTATGTGGTGTAGAGAACATCAGCTTGAAGAAGGTTTTGGTAGTGGAGACCAGGTCTGTAAATGGATCATAGAGAGGGATAACTCTCCAATATTCCAAATGCAGTGCTCTTGGATTTTGGGGAAATCCCAGGGCAACATTCCTACAGGATGTCCTGGCACCCTCTTCCCCACAAAGAGTGGCTGGCATTGCTGCCTCAGATCCAGGGCTGGGCTGGTTGGACATGGGGACACTTATGAGCAACTTCCAGAAAGAGCATGGGCATTGCAAGAGCATTTGTGTGAAGAATTTCACTGCCATTGAGAAAGGCATTCATAAATCATTTTTAACAAAGCAAGTATTGTTGTCTTGTGGGGTCATGTGATTTTCTAGGAAAATCATATCTTCAATGCCTCTGAAAGCTTTATTTTCAATATTGACTATTGAGAAGTATAATTTACTAATGGCAAGAATATGTTACGAGACACTTAGAATGAAGGCATACAAGGAAAGAATGAAGATGTCCTGAGCTACACATCATCAGAAGTATAATTAATAAGGTCATGTTAAAATAACCTTAGCTGTGCAGATACTTCTTCCCTTTACCAACCGTTGACTTGTGAAATGGAGCAGCAAGTATGATTAGGAGTAGCTGTTCAAAAATTTCATAGATGGAACCTGAAATTAAGGTTATTCCTGAATCTGAACAGCTGTTCATCATCTGAAGAAATTACCTCTGTCATTTTTGCATGAAAGGTTCTCTAAAAGCAATAATGAAGGAGGCTCTAGATGCTGCCTCAGGGATGTCTTGTGCAAATAACCCATTGTCGAAGACACTTCTGGAGGATTTTCCTGGCACATGAGATTTAGCTCTGTTGTACACTGGAGTGAGTGAAAAACAATATACAAACATATCACAAAATTAATATACAAATACGCTATTAAATTCCATAAGAATTTTCCATAAGTATTTTTTATTGTTCATGCTTAAAGCTGTGCACCTGTGCTCTACACTTTGATTATGTTACCACCATTGTCTCCAGTCTTGTAGAGATGGGCAGGTGCAATTCTGGGTTGATCTTGAAGACAGTCAGCTGGGCAGAAATTGCAAAGTAGCAGATGTACTGTCTGCCAACAGAACAGAACAGATAAATATTCCATGTTATTTTTGGGCTTGTATTATATTTTTCCTTTATACTTTTGTTGTGTTAAATATACCTCTATTAAAAATTCTCCACTGAGATCTTCATCAACTAAAGTGTACAAAAGCTGTCCCTTGAAAATTCTCAATTTTTGCCTGCTTGTGTGATCAAGTTCTCCAAATATCCATCTAGATGGCTGTTTCGAAGCACTGCAGCTGGTAGTCTTACTGCTAGATGTGCTAAATGTGCATTTAGGTGTAAATGTTATATTATTAATTGGCCCTAAAGGATTGTATTAAGTGCTAATTGAGACTGTCCTTAGTTTGGGATTAGAATAGCCTCTAAGTGAGTTGTTTCAAAAAAAAAAAACAAATATCTAGAACAGTACATTTGACCTCCTCTCTTTTTCTCAACATGGTTAATCACGTAAGAGCTATTCCTGGTAAATTGTTCATTGTGGTTTACTTATTGCAGAACAAAAGCTTCTATTACAGAAGAAAGTAGTGTTCAATGGGAACACCTACTATAATTTATTTCCTGACTTATTTCTTTGTAAGGTCAAGACCTATATTGGGAATGATGTGCACTGACAGTTTAGGCAAATACTTGCTGATTTTGACTTCCATCAAGGTCATGCTACTTCTTGTAGTTAAGAGCATTGCAGACCAGATTTGAAACAATAACCCTTTTGAAGTGATCAAAAATAGTTATGTTTACAATGTAACCACACCACTTGTTGATATTACTAATTTTTTATGTACTTGACTCCCATTTGTGATATTCTTATTTCTGAGACTTGCTCTTCCAAACTCACTTTCATCCCTCCCAGCCCAAACTTTGAGTTCTGCCTGTTTGTCACTTCTGCTGTGCTCATTTATTCCTGTTTTCACATTGTCTTTATTTCATTACTGCTAATTTCCCTTTTTTTCCCTCAGGATCCCAAGTTCTTCTAGTTTTGCATCATGCTGTGCAGGGCTGCCATAGAATCACAGAACCCCTGAATGATTTGGATTGGAAGGAACCTTGGAGATCATCTCATTCCAATTCCCCTGCCATGGGGGGGTTGCTCAAACATGTGCTTGAGAATTGTTTTTTCTTTCCTGCCATGGCAGAAACACCTTCCACTAGACCAGATTGATCAGAGTCTCATCCAACTTGGCCCTAAACACTTCCAGGGATGGGTCACCCTCAGCTTAGGGCAAACTGTGCCAGGGCCTCACCGTTCTCTGTGTAAAAATTGTCTGCCTTATATCCAGCCTAAATCTACCCTCTTTTATTTGAAACCATTGTCCCTTGTCCTATTACAACAAGCCCTGCCAAAGAGTTTGTTCCCATCTTTCTTATAAGTCCCTTTTAAGTACATAAAGGGCTAAAAAAGTCTCTATTCTAAGAGATTGTCCTGGGGTGATTTTATGATGCTTGTATCTCCAGTCACCTTGTTTATGTTACACATTAAGTTCTGCACCTCTAAGACTGGCTCTGAGAGTGAAGAGGGTGAAGAAGAAGCCACAGTTTGTGTTCAGAAAGAGCCCTCACTCCCCCACATCCTACTCGTGGACTGTGTTGTCTGCAGCATGTACAGACAGCGGGACAGAGCTCTCCTTTGCTGTTAGTTTTTAGCTAGCTGAGGCAGAGAAGTTCCCTGGACTGTTTTTTTCCCTTTTTCTTGGATCTGTTCAAACCTGCTCCAGACTGAAAACCCAGACAAATCCCTGGAGCTCACACCTGTGGCCCACTGGGGCCTGGGCCTTGGCACTTTCCAGCGCCGGAGGGACTGATAAGAGAATGAGCGAGCTGAGCTACACCACATGAAAAGAACTTTTCTGGATTTGCTATCTCATCAAACAGAGAGGTTTTATTGTTTAATATTATTCAGTTTTTGTTAAATAAACGGGTTTTTTCCACTTTTCTCCAAGGAAATCTTTTTCTTGAACCAGCTGGGGGAGGGGCCACTAGAATTTGCTTTCTGGAGGGACCCCATTTGTTGGTTCTCTCCCAAATTTGCCCTAAACCAGGACAGAGGTGATAGTAGTTAGGGTTATCAGAGCTTTTTTCCAGTTCTCTGGACCAGTTCCAGACTTTTCTCAAGTTTTCAATTCAGCATACATTCAAAGCCAAGGTTTCCCCTGGTATTTATGAGATACCTCCAGGCAAAACAGAAATTGTGCAGAAATACAGTTCAATGAAAAATACACAAGTAATAACTGTATACTGCATGTGGATACAGCACAGCTGTAAATTAACAAAATATCAAACAATTTTAAAGGTTAAGTCCTCAGCACAGAGCAATGAAAATTTGAATGTGAAGTTGAAAAAGAAGGTTTATCTATGCGATTCAAGTCCTTATCCTGAAGATATTATAACCTGGTAAAGTTATGTGGAAGCTCTTGTGAGGCAGATAAAAATCACACTGAATTATTAAGTTTGTATTTAAAAGTTCATAGATACATAGGACAGTTTTGTGTAACCATTTCCCTAAAATGGTGTGATTAATAATGTTTTTGTATGAATTGCTGAAAACCTCTACCACTGAAGGTGCTTTTATTTTCTAAAGGAAACTATTTTAAAGTTAAGTAATTAAATCAGCAAAGTTTCTTCCTGAAAAGAATATTCCCTGATAAATCCTATTTTTAATTCTTCTGGAAGAATCCCTGAATTCATGGAAAATATTTATGATTTATTACAACAAACAACTGCTCTCCAAACAAGGAAATTACAAAGCAGGAAGTCTGCTCATTGTTGCATGTTTTCAAATAAGATCTAAGCAAACAAAAACACTTATGTAAAGTTTTGCATTAAGAATATAGAATATTTTATCTTTTTCTTTATAGACAGTAAATTCTTGATTAGTTTTTTTTTTTTTTTCTTTTTAGGATATATTTGACAGTGACTGGTACACTTCCTGCAGGCTCATTGGAGGAGCTGATATTATTGTGATTAAATACTCTGTCAATGACAAGACTTCATTTCAAGAACTAAAGGACAACTATGTGCCAACAGTAAAAAAAGCACTAAGTCACTGCTCAGTTCCAGTAATAATTTCTGCTATTGGTGCAAGAAAAAACGGTATGTAACCAGCCTCCTGTAATGACAGATAAAATCTCAAATGGAAGTTTGGTATAGTGTGATTTCAGTAGAAGCTTGATGTTTTTCCATGCTGCAAACAGAAACAATTAGTCTGTCAGGATGACAATAATATGCACATGTATTTGGTCTCTCTAGGCTGATGTACTGGCAAGAACATTGTTTTAATTAACCCCAGTGATGAAAGGCAATTTATCCTTCTTTGACCTCTGCAATGACTCTTCTTGTCATCATACATGGGGATTAAATCCAGTAATTTGGATTAAGCAACATATATTTGGGTATAAAGTATCTCTAGTGTATGAGATTACAATTACATCCAACAGTCTGAAAACACTGGAGAGTGGGTGTGAAAAGACTTGAAATTCTCTGGGACTTTTTTCCTAGGACAATGAATGAAAAACACAACCCTGACTTGTCTTTTACTTCATGACACTTAACTGTAACAAGTGTTTCTGAGCATCCCTCCTTTTAATGAGTAATGATGGGTGTAGATGTAAACATTTATTTTGTAATGTACATGGAAATATTAATCCATATGAAGTATATCCTCTATGGATAGAATGCTCAGTATTGCCAAGGTTCTACTTATAAATCTCTTAGCTCAGTGACTGATAAAGGACAGTTAAAGACCTCCATAACACTTGAATATTTATTTTCTTTCATTTAGTAATTCACTGATCATGACCAAAAGCTTTTATGCTGTGACTTATACAGGATTAATAAATCTACCATTCTAAAGGCAAGATCTTGGTAATTTGTCTTGCCCAAGCATTTTCTTACACTTTGTATTTAAGAAAAGGATATCACCAAACTGAGTGACTCCTCTAGTGTTTTGGTTTTTTTCTCTTTTCCACTTATTTTTTTTTCTGTTTTCCTCCCTAAATAATGTGTCTATGGGAGACATCAGGCTGGACCTCTGGGTTTAGACCTGTCAGAGCAAACTGCAGTTCACACATACGCTGTTAGTTTTTAGCTTGCTGAGGCAGAGACCTTTTTGTTTCTAGGTGGTATTTGTGAGCACAGCAGTTTGCTTATACAGATTACTATGATCTCAATCCTCTGTAGTGCTAGATGTTGCTGCCAAAACAAATTATTAAAAAAACCCAGAAAAGCTGTTTAGTTACATTATCCATAGGTCTAGGCAGAGGACATTAACATGGAGCATGCACAGAACATTTAAAAGCACATCCATGGCTGGCAGGTTCTTACTGTTAATAAGCAAAGCTGACCCAGTGTGGCTAAAAGATTTTAAACTTTTAAATGGCATAATATTAAAGTACCTATTTTTTTAAAAAAATATATCTAAAATACATGTAAATGAATCAGATCCTGCAGTAAGTACAACCTATCAAAGGTTGGTTTGGAGTAGAAATTTTCTTCTTTCATTACTGTGTATGCTTCCATTACCTGTATGGACTGGCCACAATAATTCAACAGGTTTAAGGGTGACATTCATAAATGATAACACTTGCAGGCTAGAACCTGGGCAAGCAAAGATATTGAGCCAAAGCCGAATCTGGCATCCAGAAACCTGGATGGACTTTTCCACCTTATCAAAACCAATAAAGTAATGCTAATGTAATGTATGCAGACATTTGTAGAGTGACTAGTATTTTGAATTGATTAATAAGAAGTTGGGTTTCTTTTGTAATTACAGATTTCTTACAATAAAATTGCTATGTGTTTATTTCCCTCTTTGTTCTCCTCTAAGTAAGGCATCTTTAAAACTATTTAGGAAGCTAAGAATTCTGCATTATTTGGTCAAAATGTTTTTTTTACATCACTTTTTACCCCAGGAGTGCCTTGCACCTGTCCCCTGTGCACTTCAGACAGGAGGAGCTGTGTCACAACCTCTGAAGGAGTTCAGCTTGCTAAGGAACTTGGAGCCACTTACCTTGAACTGCACACTCTTAATGACTTCTACGTACAGAAATACTTTGGAGGAGTGGTGAGCAAGTATCTGCTGTTTTGGAAGCAGGATGGAACATGTAGGAGATTCATGACTGATGTGAAGGCTTCAGAGAGCTAGAGGAGGCACACTATGGGCCCTTCCACCAAGTGTCAAGTTGCCACCAATGTATGATTCAAGTTAGATATTAGAAAGAAATTCTTCATTGTGAGGGTGGTAAGACACTGGAACAGAATGGTCAGGAAAGCTGTGAGCGCCCCATCCTTGGTAGTCTTCTTGGCTGGGTTGGATGGGGCTTGGAGCACCTGGTCTAGTGGAAAGTATCCCTGCCCATGGCAGGGGGATTGGAATTCAGTGGCCAAGGTACTTTCCAAACCAAACCATTCTAGGGTTCTATGATACTATCAGAATTAGCAGTACCAAGGTTGCTCTGGTTTTAAGCTGGAAGATTTAGGGAAGCCATCTGACAAACTGCAGTAAGTGTTCCACTTGTATTCTTGTCCTTTTATCTTGCTGAATGAGACCCCAAGATCCAATTAGCATCTAAAGAGGTTGATAAATTGAATATCCTTATGTCTGTCAATTCTAGGAAGATTAAATATACAAGAATTAACCACATTCATTTGAATAAATAGTCTTTTAAATTGTGCTAGTTTTATCTAAATATGGGAGCTTCTCATAAAGGAGTTTTGGGACTCTTGGATGACTGGTAATAGTGTCAGTAACTTTAGTCCTGCATACAGAACCTTTCATACCCCCTTAATTTGATGCCTAGGTTGTTATTAAATAACAAGTTTTTTTAAAAAAATATGTTTCTTGTCTTAGTTGGAATATTTTATGATCCAAAGTTTGAATCAGAAGTCATCCAAAAAAATGAAGGAAAGGAAAAAGATGCTGAAGTGCCATCGAGTCCAACCACCTCAACTTGAACAGCCAGGTGCTCATTGATATCTGGTCACTAGTATAATTCCTTATGTGTGTCATTTTCTTTGCACAATTAATATTTTTTGCTACATTTTTTACTAACAATTTTTACTGTGAGCTGTGCTATCTACTGTCAGCTCTTCTGGTTATGTTGCATCGTCATTTAGCAACGGTTAAATTTACTTGGGGAAAATTGTATGGCAATAAATAACAGTGCAATGGATTTCTAGTTTATTTTAGATATAACTAATAGGAGTGATTTTCTGGTGGACTGATGAAATAATGAAAACATGAAAAAAGCTTTATATAAAATCTTAACAGAGAGATTACAAAAGAAAGTTGTTAGAGCATGAATTGTTATTCTACAGTATCATCAAGTAATGTTTTTGTTTTCTGCAGATAAAGCAAGGGAGAGAAGTACACACCTCATGATTTCTGAGCATCTGATGCATTTGTTCAGTGAAAAAATTACTGAGAAGTAGTTACCTCTAAATCTGTAGTTGTGTCTTCTTCCTCTTCTTAGAACACTCTTCTTAATGTTCTAAGAATTTGCTCAGAAGACCTCTTCTTAGATTTGGAATACATAGTCAAAGTCTCTTTATAGTGTAACTTTCTATAGAGGGTTCATGAAAGGACAGACACTTACTATTAAACTAAGAATTTCTTAATTTACTGTACTAAGTATTTCCATTTTTAGAGTATTTTACTCAAGATATTAAAACAGTATGTAAGAAATATTCTTATTGAATACGTCTTCTGAAAATTAAACTGACCTGATAAAGTCAGTTGCCCTGTAGTTAGCACTTGCCTAAGTTACAGCCTGACTTGTTTTGCAGAAAAGATGCCGATCCTGAAGGGTGAAACCTCACACTACAACGCAGACCTGCACAACCTGCTCTGCTGCTGCCAGTGTGTAGATGTGGCCTTCTACCCTGAGGACCTCAGCATAGCAGTGGAGGCTCACAAGATCATCCTCTGCTCTGTCAGCCACCTCTTCATGCTGCTGTTTGGAGTGAAGAGCCCATCCGATGCCCATGACACCTCCCTTGTGCAGCTGGCACAGAGTCTCTTTGCAGTGGAGGAGGGGGATCCCTTACCCTCGTATCCCCATGGTGTCCCACCCTGTGCCCCACCAGTCAGGGTGGTGGTGAAAGATTCTCTCTTCTGCTCTTGTCTCCCAGATATCCTCCACTTCATTTATTCAGGTACCTGCTGGTATCTCATTCAATTCATATCAGATCTGGCTGCTCATTTCCTATTGTCTGATGAAGGAATATGTGCATCACCCTAAGGAATGTGGCTTTGCTGTTGTGAGATGATGTCTCACCATCTTTCCACACCTATTTTATCCCTTGTGATTACTACGCACAGTGAAAAAAGGTCATCATCTGTATTTAGCAAAAACTAAATTAGTTTGCATTCCAGACTTAATGGACCTAAATTAAATTAGTCCATAGGCTAACATTAATAACATGCAAAATTTTCCCCCAAAAGATTTGGAGTTTGAGTAAGTTTCAGATCCTAGGTTTTTAAAATATTGTAAATGGTTGCTTGTTCTAAACACAAGGGCAAGAGTGCAGTTACTTAAGAAAACTCTAGTAATTTTATTCTGAGTATGGTGCAGTGCTCTAATTTCTAATGTCCCCTGCCTCGCTGTTACCACTGTCCACCCCGCAGCAGCCAGGGAGACAGGGGAGATAGAATTAGCTTGTCAAAGAAGAGCCTAAAAACGAGCTCTTTCCCTTTGCTGAGATGGCAGTTACAGCTTTATTTCTTGGGATCCTTCGGGGTGAGGTTACAAGAGGGAAAGAAGAAGAGGTATCAATAAGCACTCCTTTTTGAAGACAGGGGGAAAGGGGTGGGGGAATTCACACAACCAATAAGGGGAACTGGGGAGAACAAGATAAGGGAAATAAACTTACAATTCTACATTTTTGGGTGTACATTTTTTGGGTCATACCATTTTTCCTAACTGCATTACAACAGTGCAGCTGAAGAGAAAACAGTGATAAGTGGAGTGTGGAGATCTCTGAGGTGTTGCATGAGTTTTGCTACCAGTTGGTACAGACTGTACCTCAGCTGACACCAACTATCTAATGCCAGCTATTAAAATGGCACTGATACTTTTTTAACTTTTCAGATGTTGCTTAGAAATTCTCAGCAGAAAGATTTGGGGTCTTTTTGTGGAAGTAGCCAATTCCTATTTGTTCTTTATAAAATATTTTTCAACCGTCAGAGAATCTTTCAGCTTTCAGTTGGAGTTTGTACATCAAAGGCAGTTCTTTCCAAAATAGGGACAAACATAAAGAGCAGATGAAGTTTTTCACTGAAAAAAATCACTGAATGGATTTTTTTTTCTTATTTATTGGAGACAAGAATAGGGGATTAAAACTGGATTTTCATCAGGTGATGGAAAAATTCAGTATTTTTAATTCGTATAATAATTTAGTAATTTGGGTTGAAAAATACCTTTAAGATTATCAAATCCAAGCACTAACCCATCACTGCCAAGCCCATCACTTAAACTGTCCCCAAGTACCATATCTTTGAAGTGCCTCCAGGGATGGTGATCCCACCACTGCCTTGGGCACCTTGTTCCAGTGCTTGACAACCCTTTAGGCAAAGAAATTTTCCTGATACTGAATCTAAACCTCCTCTGGTGCAACTTGAGGCTGTTTCCTCTTGTTCTGTCATTTATTGCCTGGGAGAAGAGACTGTCTCCAAACTGGCTACAACTTTCTTGGCAGTTGAAGAGGGAGGCAAGTTCACCCCTGAGCCTCCTTTCTTGCAGTCTTTGTAAACATCTTCATCTGTTACCATCTACAGCTTATGTCTACTGCCTTGTCTGCACTAATTTTCCTTTTTTACTTTCCTTTATGTCAGCCAAGGATCTGTGAAACTCTGTAGCTGCAGGCAGAGCTCTGCTTAGGTCCCAGCTGAGGCTCCTAGCCTGAGGGTCATTGCAAAACTCATTGTGCCTTCTGGTGCCTCTGAGAGGTGACCATTGTCTCTTGAAGGTGCTGGAGGTACAGGCTGAGAAGAGAACAAATTATAAGTTTTCAGCTTTTCAGGACTGTGACACAATGCCCATGAGGTTATAAATGCTTAGCCAGTGTGATATAGATGGAAGCTAATTGAGCTGAGGATGCTGTGTGCTGTAGGTGCTGATTCAGCCTCTCAACAGCAGAGAATCTCCGGGGCTGTGTTGAGTTGGGCTTGTCACTGAGCTTGATCTATCTTTGTCTCCTTCTTGTCCTGGGTTAGAACTGAAAGTTACCACAAAGCCCTGTGGTGCCTCTGAGACTGCAGCAAAGTGCATGAAGATAAACTGTCTTGTATTTACTCTCTTATTTTTTCCAAGAAAACTCTTGAGACACATCAGTGAAGTCATGGGTGCAAAAACAATAATAACAGAATTTTACAGAGAAAACAAGAATAACAGAAATTCTATTGCAAATTTTGTGCTGGTTTTAGCTATGAGGACTGGATGAGAATGTAACTGTGCATGAAGTTTTTGTAGTTCAGACATCTACTGAACAATGCAGCCAGCAGCATGGGCATAAGCTAAAAATTTTCCAGACATGTTGAAGCATTAAGGATTTTTTTTTTTTTTATATAATCTCTGCCTGTAATATGTAGTGACTGAACAGGGAGGAATTCATAGATTGAGTGTGAAAGCAAGTGAGATTCTCTAGTCTATCGGTACTTGGTTGCACCATAAAAACTACAATGAAAATTTAATGTGCAAAAATTGTATCTTGCCCTTCTTAAAAGCAAAGATCTGGCTGATTTATGTACAAACTCCCTACCATTTCTGCAGGATGTGTTTTGTGTTGATGTCATCTTTCCTCTGCATGCTGAGGCCTGTGCCTTGCTGATTTATAATCCATCTCCCCTGGTTTTGTGATAGGTGCTTTCCAGTGGGAAAGATTGGAAGAGGACATAAAAAAGAAGTTGAAAGATCCAGATAAAACAGAACATGTGCTTGAGAAAGTTAAATGCATCCTGAAAACTCCAGGGAAGGTACATCTATCTCACTTGGGTCACCATTAATTACTTAAGTTTCTGAGAAATTGCTTTGTAGGCAAAGTTTTCTAGTCAGTCTTTCTTTTAAAGTCATTTTGGCTTACACAGCCTGCACTTTTTCATGTTTTTAGTTTGTAGACATGTACACAGAGATTGGATGTAACATGCAGAATTAATGTAATTGGTAAAAATCACATAAGCAAGTATTCTAAAAGGATTACTCATATTCACAGCTTTGAACATTGTCTGGCAATATGATTATGGATTGCTAATTCCCATGTAATAGAGGCTGCCCAGGAAAGATTTGTTCCTGAACATATGGCAAAAGCAGGGCTTCTGCAGTAGATCCAGAGGGTTGGATTTCTCCTAGAAATGTTGTGATGTGGAAAGTTGTCTGGAACTCAATATATTTAATTAAGTAAAACACCGAATAAAAAAATGTAATGTATATCATATTATTAAGTTAATAAAAAGTCACAATGTAGAATTAGTTCAAACATAGAATTAGTTTTTATAGACATATGCTCTTGGAGCTTATAAATTCCCTGATAATACAGAACTTGCTCTAATTATTTCTGTTGATTTAGATGGGAAAACCTCTCAGATTCTCTTTGAACAATACAATATAGAGATCACTAAGTTATTTAGATGTTTTCAGCTTTTGACTGCTCTGGCTTACCCACAGCTAAAATATTTCTACATTTGGCCTTGGAGAGCGTGAAGACTTCTAAGATAGTGAGCCTGAGCTGTTGACATTTCTTTTATTCTTTTTTTGTGCCTTCAGGGTACTCTTATTTCCCATTTAAGAATTTTTCTTTGGAGGCCAAAAAGAAAGAACTGATATTTTTCATAATAAAACTAAAAAATTTATAAATTTAAGATTTTAACCATAAATTCAACTTAATCTGAATTTCACTTATCACAATCTAGCAACATGATTTTGATGTTGCTCCTTTTGGCAGCTTTAGAGTACATTTTTAAGGTAAGAAAACCAAAACTGAAAACTAACTGGGAGTACTGGGTTTTGGAGGGTCTTGACACTACAAAGTTATTGTAAGAGGAGTCTGTGCTTCAGTCTGTGAGCTCCCCCTGCCTCTATGGAAGCAGTTCCAGGGCAGTATAAAGAAACGCACAATTTTCAGCTGCCTTGCCTCTGTACACGGCATCGCAGTGGGGGATGGATGTATGTGCCACCCCTGCTCCCCCCAGAACCCTCAAACCTCATTTTGCTGCAGCATTGGGTCTGGACAGGGAATTTATGAAAAAGTTTGGACTACAGAAAACTGATGAAGCCCAACCTGCCTGTCAGCACTGGATGGGGGAGTTTCATGGAAGGTCAAGAATACCAAGGAGAGAGCTAAAGTGTGACAAGAGACCCCTCAGAGATGCTGCACTGTAGGGAATAGGAAATTAGCAGATAAAAGATGATTGCAGATGAATGCATACACAAGAAGCTGTTGTTTATTTTCCTATATAAAAGGTCTCCCATAATATTTAGTTCTGTGGGCAGTCGCACATGACAGTGCTTTATTACCAATTTGTTTTTCAGCTAAACACTGTAAAGGACTGCAAGTCTCACCAGATAAAACTGCTCTATAATACTTCTCTCAGGCTGTTCTTTAACACACCTGTGCTGGCTGATGTAATCTTCAAAATACAAGGTACTGTACATCTGCTCCCTCGGCCTCCAGCCTTTATCCGTTTTCCCTTCTTCAGGAATGTGGGATATAGAGGTGGCCATGTTCTATGGCATCAAAACTAGGAAAATATGAGTGCTTTGCTGCCACTGTGGAAAACAGGAAAGGCTTGTCCCTGTGGATGCTATGTAGCAGTGTCCACTCCCAGCATGGTTTGTCTGAGCTGCGCCTATAGGAATTGCCTCTCCCTGTCATAGCCCACTGTGTCTCCCTGATTGATACTATTTTTTATTCTATTTTATTCTATTTTGGTTTACTCCATTTTATTTTGCATTCTTTCATTTTGTTTTACTTTGTTTTATTACATTGTATTGTATTGTATTTTAATCTCACTCCTTTTCCCAGCTGCACAAGCAGTAGTGCATACTTAAGGCATCTGCCCAACATCATACCTTGGAGAGGCATGGGCTTCACCTCTGTGCTTATTGGCCTCAGTGAAAAGATGAAAGATGGTGGTTATTGACTCCTGGCTAACATCATTTTGTCCCTCTCAGGCAGGTGCTGGCTGTGGAAGCACCCATCTTGTTCCCCAGAAGCTGACAGGGACTGTCTTCGCTGTCCTTGCCACCAGGGTTTGGCGACCTGCAGATCTGGTGCCACTGACACCTGCCACATTTTACTGCCTCATGTGCTGCAGTGTCAGGATTCAGTTTTTTGTTCAGAAATTAAATGTGTTCATCCTTGCAATAAAAGATGCAGTGGGAGAAACGTGTTGCATGCTTTTGTAAGAATAAGAATGAGATGGTTTTTAAAAGCTAAATTTGTCCATACTCAGCCTTCATGCTGAAAAGGCCTTCTAGAATTAGATAGTTGTTTAATTCTTTTCAGAGGGACAAACATGAAGCATTAACTCCTCAAACATAAGCTCAGAAGGACAAGCAGACTCTTTCTACATGTTCTGTTTAATACACAGAAAAAAATTCCACAAAAATACCTTTGGAAAGGATAGGATTTGAGTTTGATGACATGTACGATTTACCTCAGTGTCCCACTGCTGAGAGAATCTTTGTTGGAATCTGATGAAATCAGAACACTATATATTCTACAGAAATAAAACCCAAATCTCTGAATGGGTTGACAAGTATTTTAAAAAAAACATGCTTATCCACTAATAAAACATGAACTGTTTTTCCTAATAATTTATACATCTTTCAAACCTTTTTCTCTAATTCATCAGTCAGAATAACTGTATCAAAAATAACTACTAAGAGAAATTGAAGGCCCTAATCTTAACCAGACAAACAAATTTTTAAGTTTTTGAGCAATTCCTTGGATGCTTAGCATTGCTTTGAGCTTTCTAGCTTATAGAAGTACAAGAGCCATGAAAAAGGAGCCCATTTACCCATCTCTGTGTAAAGATACAGAACGTGACTGAACTTCTTAATTAGTAGATAAATGTCCATTCACAAGTACATACAGGATATATGGCATGCAGCTTAGACATTTTGAAAGTAGAAGTACAGGGGGTAGGAATAGATCAAAAGACAAAAAATGCCAGAAGGCTTCAAAGAATTACTCAGGTGCCAATATTGTAATTAAAACAGTAACTTCCTTGTGAGTATATACAGTATATTTATCTTGTATGTCAGTTGATCTGTTTACTATAATTTTGATTAAAATATTTACATGCAACTCTAAATGCTCATTTTGGGTTTGGTTGCTGTCCTGACTGGAATTTGCTTGGCATTTCCTTGCACACAGAACTGGACTGCTTAGTCCAGCTGGATGCTGCAGCCTGAAAGGCCTCTACCCTGAGCTGTTGGCCTCTCCAGGTCTTCCAAATGCTAGAGTAAAGCAAAGGATTCACTTGTATATAATAGAAAATTAATACATATCTGGAAGAAATCATCAGTGTTTTTTTCATAAGACAACCATTCAGGAAATTCACTTAGGCACAATATTTCATCTAGTTAAATTTATGTTTAGTTACTGAGCTTAATAGAATTTCATCTGGAAAAATTTGCCTTTCTCTGCTTTGTGTGGTTGTTCTGTTCCAAATATTAATTACCAGTAGGGTTATTGATGAATATAAATGACTCTTCATAGAATCATTCAGATTGGAAAAGACGCCTAAGATCATCAAGTCCAATCATTAACCATTTGCATAACAATTCATAGCACTGAATATTTATGCAGTGGGCTGGAGGTTCAGTTAGTGTGAACAGATTGATTCTGTCTATTCTCTGTTGGTTTAGTCTATTTCATTTTGGTTTAATTAATTCTTTGTTTCTTGATTTTGCTTTATTTTACTATTCATTATTCATCTTAACTGGTATGCAGTGACTGTATTAGTTATTGTCAACACTTAAACCATTGTCAAAACGTAAACCACGTTCAGTGGAGTAAACACCTCTTAAGAAGAAATGAGCTTTAAAATGAAGATCTTTCTGTGTTATATCAAGTCATTGTATATTTATTTTTATCTTGCATCCTGCAGATGCAACTGTACCAGCCCACAGGGCAGTTCTGGTAGCCCGTTGTGAGGTTATGGCAGCTATGTTTAATGGTAATTATCTAGAAGCAAATAGCATTCTGGTTCCGGTGTACGGGGTTTCCAAAGACACTTTCCTGTCCTTCCTAGAGTACCTTTACACTGACTCCTGCTGCCCAGGTAAGGAATCTGTAAAATACAATTCTATATCTGTGACTCATTTTTCCACAGCAGCCCACTGATAGGGTGTAATGTAGCAGCATCTATTTAATTGAAAAATACTAATATTTGAATGTGCAGTGTCTCGAGAAAGAGGATTTTTTTTTTTGTATTGTGCAACAAAAAAAGAAATTTGTCTTATACAAGTAAAATAGAAGCAATATTTCTAATAAAATTACGTATTTGCTTTGTGCTCATAAAGAAGACAAGACTCAAAGAAGTTGCAATTTAATTTCTGATCCATTATAATATTTGGAATTTTCTTTTTACATTACAGTAATACTGCTTTCTAATCTGGATTCTGTGTTTCGTTCAAAAGTTGTCATTTCTTTAACACCCATACCGCTGAATTTATTATAAAAAAGGTTAAAATGCAGGAATACCTTATTTATACACATGGTTACCTTATGTGTGTGTAAACCCAGAAAAAATATGTCAACAGGAGTGTTTGGCAAGAAAAATTGAGCTAAAATATTCTTTAAATTAAAATATAAAATATTCTTTATGTATCCACATTTTTTTATGAGAAGAAAATCTGCATACTAAATCTAAAACATGATTTAAGCACAGCTAATTTTTCCTTGATATAATGAATAAATGATGTCATATGTATTTTTGCTTTTGTTTTCTTTTGAAATAATTATTCTACCTTATCGTTAGATATTCCATGTTTCTTTTTTCACTCCACTTAACTTTTCCTTGTTTATCAGTTTAAAAATGCAACCACCATGCTGTGTTTTAGGAAAAAAGGTGACCCTTTTTTTTGTCTTTGGACTTTTTGGCTGTATTATATCATAAAAGTGCTTTTCTGAAAGAGAACCTAGCTAAATCCACTTATTAATTATCACTTACTCTAAATAGATCAGCAGCACTTGACTCATTATCTTCAAGAAGATCTTCAATATTGACAGCAATTCTTTACACCCACCTACCAAAAAGTTCTAAACAAGTTTTTCTTCTAATTCGAATAGCTTTTCTGGAAAAATAAGATGATACAGCAAACAAAAATTTATAATAATGAAAAGGTGATCACAGCAGTCTGATTTTGTGTTTGTTCTTAGGTATTTAAAAGACAACTTGGTGAAAAGTAGCTTTGATCATCTTGTCAAGAAAGTAAAATACATGTAACTTGTGTCTTCTTGTTTTTCAGCCAGTATTCTCCAAGCAATGTCTCTACTGATCTGTGCAGAGATGTACCAAGTAATGAGACTCCGGCATATTTGTGAACTTTACATCATCACGCAGCTTCAGAGCATGCCTAGCAGGGAACTGGCTTCCACAAGCCTCAGTATTGTTAGCTTGCTCAAAAAAGCTAAGGTACTTATTCTATATACCAAATGAGAACATACATGTTGACTTTAATAAGTTGTTTGCTTTTTAAGATTTTAAAAATCTTTACAGAATTCCTGTTCCCAAGGAAACATGTTGGTATAAAACGTGTTTATTAGGGATAACTAGTGACATAAGGCTGACCAGCAGAAATCCTTCAGCTTTAATTGCCGAATGTGCAGTCACAGAATCAGAGCATTGCCTCTACCATTGTACCGCAGGAAGCCTGCTCCAGAGTTTGCCAACCTTTGCCACAAAGAAATTTTTACTACTATTCAACCTAAATCTCCTTGGCACAACCTGAGGCCATTTCCTCTTGTCCTGTCACTTTTTATCTGGGAGCAGAGACCAACCCCCACCTGCCCACAATCTCCTTTCAGGGAGCTGTAGAGAATGATAAGGTCCCCCAGACCCTCTTTTTTTTTTTTTTTTTTTTTTTTCCAGGATAAAAAGCCCCACCTCCTTCAGCTGCTCCCCATAAGATCTGGGCTCCAGACCCTCTAGTCATGGATAGACTGCAGTAATTCAGCTTAACTACAGCTTCCTCCAGAAAAGATATGTTTTAGGCAAGTAAAGATGTATTTGTTCCACTTTTAGTCAAAAAAGAAAATTATGTGGTATGCAGGTGATAAGTTCCAGCTGGACAAAATATAGACAGGAATGCATAAAAGCATGCAGAGGAAACATTAGAGGCTGAAAAAAAGAGAGACAATAACAACATGGTTGGAAAACAGAAGAGTAAAACAAAAACTAGATTGCAGGATATTGGCTTAATCAAATAGGATTTTCTGCAGAAAGAGGAGATAATAAAACCAACATGCCACATTCCTTCCCTCCATTTCTGTGAAGCTCTTTCTCTGTGTACATGACAAAATTTCCAAGATTCATGATTCCTCAGGGTTTTTTTCTACCTCTGGGAGAGGGTCTTTCATAATTTTTTCTTTGGTGTCCACCTGTTTACATATTACCATTAAATGACTTTTCCTGTATTATCTTCCACAGTCAAAACTTTATTTAATAAATAGCTTAACAATGGAAACCTGAAATATTTTGACATGTAAGATGTGGTTATATTTTAGACATGATAGCGTTAAGTGGTTTTTTTTGTCTTTTCTTTCTTCCCACAGTTTCACAATTCTGATTGCCTTTCAACTTGGCTTCTTCATTTTATTGCCACTAACTACCTCATATTCAGTCAAAAGCCCGAATTTCAAGAATTATCAGGTATTTTTCTATTAATTTTGAAGAGAAAAATGGTTTTCTGTTTTGCTGAGGTGAAAAGTGATGGTCTGGACAATACCTTTTTTGCATGAGAAAATAGTTAGTGTTTCTTTAGGCTATTCCATCAGAATGTTTTACCACCCTCCTGTGGAATCAGCACACAACATGACATAGCCAGAACTGTATCACCATTCTTTTGGTTCCTATTGGGATGGACAGGTTGCCACCCATAACTAAATTTGCTGGAATGAGTTTGGTCATTGTATGCCAACCCCTTAATTTTATCTTGATAATTTAAATCAAGGTAATGGGTAATTTTTGATACTTCTTAAAGTGCTAGGGTTTTCCTTGAAGAAAACAGTATTCTTACAGTACACTCCAGCAGATATCATAAAATGAAAAAACTATGGTTCATTCAAGTAAATAAATCCAACCTCTTCCAGGGTCATGATATTTATTTTTTCCAAGCATTTGTATTTGCTTCTGGTGGCATAACTAGGAAAGTTTTGTTCATTGCCTGTGTGATTTTCCTTCACCCTGATGAGGGGTGCATCTCTTTGACTTGGATACGCCTCTTTGACCCATGACACCTCATCACCTTGAGGTTCAGGACAGCAACACAGCAACAGGCAGTGGCTCTCCAATGGCTTTCCAAGACCTGAGACCTTCACAGAATCACAGAATCAGCTGAGTTGGAAGAACACACAAGGAATTGCTGAGTGCAACTCCTGGCCCTACACAGCACCATGCCCAAGAGTCGCACCATGAGAGTATTGTCCAAAATTTTCATGAACTCTGTCAGGCTGGTGCTGAGACCACTGCCCTGGGGAGATTGTTCCAGTGCCCAAACATACACTGGGGGAAGAACCTTTTTCTAATGCAGCCTAAACCTCCCCAACACAAGTTCAGTCCTTACCTGTTTATCCTGTCACTGGTCACACCAAGAAAAGATCAGTGTCTGCCCCTCCTTTTCCCCTCTGTGCCTCTTCTTCCCCTCAAAAGGAAGTTGCAGACCCCTCTGAGGTCTCCCTTAGTCTCCTCCAGGCTGAGCAGATCAAGTGCCCTCAAACACTCCTCACACAGCTTCCACTCAAGGCCCTTTACTGTCTTCCTTAGGACACTTTCTAATAGTTTAATATCATTCTTATGATGTAGTGCCCAAATCTGCCCCGGGACTTAAGGCAGGGCCATCCCAGTGCAGAGCAGGACAATCCCATTCCTTGCCTGGTTGGTAATGCTGGGCCTGGTGCCCCCACAACAGGGATGTCCCTCCTGGCTGCCAGGACACTGCTGACTCATGTTCAATTTGCCCTTGACCAGGACCCCCAGATCCCTTTCCAGGGCACTGCTCTCCATCATCTCATTCATCAGTCTGTCAATACATCCAGGGTTTCCCCATCCCAGGTGCAGAGTCCAGCATTTTCCCTTTCTGACTTTATAATGCGTGGAGGCTTCTCTGCAGCGTCTCCCTGCAGGAGGAAGTCAACCACTTGTCCCGGATTTGTAGCATCTGCAATCTTGCTCAGTGTCCTTTTCAGTCCTCCATCCAGGTAATTTCTGAAGATGCTGAAGAGCACAGGGCCAAGGGTGGAGGCCTTTGGAACCCCGCTAGTGACAGGTCACCAATCTGATGTCACCCCAGTCACTGTAGCTCTGTGCCTGACCTGTGAGACAGTTGCTCACCCTTCACATGATGTGTTTATCCACCTGTGGGCTGGACATTTTGTTCACAAGGATCCTGTGAAAAACAGTGTCAAAAGCTTTACTGACATCCAAAACCATTAGTTCAACTGGCTTCCCTTGATCAACTAGGTGGGTTACCTTGCCATAGAGGAAATCAGATTTGATGAGCAGGATATTCTCCTGAAGAATGAAGCCCTCCCTTGTGTCCAGCTGAGTGCAGTTTGCCTGCCCTCAGGCTCCCCAGGCTGTGGGCCTCTCTGCTGTGCCTTGGTCTCAAGGAATGAGGAAAAATGGCTGCAAGCTGACTCTGGAAGGTCTGGGCTTAGGGGGTTAAAAATGCGTCTTTCTGCAAAAGCAAAAGGGATTAATCTGAATAATACAGGTAAAAGACTCTTCTGTAACTTTGTCAGTGATAAAAACCACATGCAACCAGAGATTAACGTCTTCCTGAATTCTTAGCTGCACTCCTCCTTGCTTTCTCTACTGATCTTGAGACAAACTACTGGCACAGGAATTGATCTATTTTGCTTTGTATTTCTGCAGCATAGAAAAATCATTGCATACCACATATGGCTATGCTCTAGGGATAAATTATGCTCATCTTTAAGAATATCTCTCTGCTCTCCTTAGAGTATTGTATTCATTTTTTCAAAACAACTGGTTTGTTACTAACTTAATAACAAGGAAATGTTGTGTGGTAACTCTTACATCTGTGCCCTAGCAAAACTCAATGCAAAACAGGCAGCATTCATCTTTACTATTGTAGGTGTATTTATATCTTTAATGTTTTAAAATCTATTTTAGAGACATTTTAAGCCTGTGCACATGTGCTCTATATATTACATTTAATCTATTTCTTACATTTAATACATTTAATTTATTTCTTTTTCTAGTGGAAGAGCGCAATTTTGTAGAGATGCACCGATGGCCTTCAAACTTGTACCTGAAGCAGCTTGCTGATTACAGGAACTATATCCACTCTCAGAAATGCCACTGCACAGTAATGTAAAGAGACTGAATACATACAAAGTGCATTTGAACTGCAAAATTTCAGATTGGGGATTATATAGAATATAAAAACCATGTCAAGAGTGAAACCTGATGCTGACCTCCTCTGGAAATTACAGACATTCTTTGTTTTGCTAGCAAATTTATCTGATTTTTATCTTGAAGCATTGAGAATGTATGTTGAAGATTTCTTTTAAGCAGAAGGACTTCATATTCACGGGTGTTATATGTATTACAGGACACTGCCGTCATGACTGGCATCTGTTCTCCCTTCTAATTTCCTTTTTGTTTATTTTATTGTTTTTCATGGTTATTTTTGGCTGCTAAACTGCATCTGTTGAGAACAGACTGGTTTTGTAAATCTGTGCGTAATAGAAGCATAGGAGTACAGTACCAGTGCAGCGGGAAGCTGAGAAGCCAGGTCATAAGTTCTTCATATACTTCAGGATGCAAAGATTTTCTGCAGCATTTGTTAGTTCACAATATAAAGGGTAGGCTTAAGAAACATTGCAGTTATTGTTAATTTATTACTTCAGAGAAAGCCTGTAGCTCTGTTACAACTCTATGAATAGATATTTTCATTCCAGAGGAATGCATCACTACATTCTTTAGTGCCTCCCAAATATCTAAAGAATGACATCATTTTTCCTGCCAATAAGTAGGAGAAAAAAGCCTGTTTTAACAATTTCCAGAACACCTTTGTTGGTGTGGTCATATTGTATTTTTCCCCATGAGGAATAAAGAGAGGGAAATAGAGCATGTCTCATGGACAAGGGAGAAAGGCAGAGCAGTCAACAGCCTTTCATGGGGTTTGAGGAAAAAAACTCACTAGCAGAAGTGACTTTTTTGGGAAAAGTGTGTCTTGTAATCATAGGTCTCCACAATACCTGGCAACAAAAATCTTAGATGTGCTGGTCATGGAAGACATGACCCTCACAGATTTGCTAGTGCTGCCTGGGATATTGACTTTCGTGGTGGAGCTTTGATCTCAAACCTCCCCAGCGGCGACTCAGTTCAATCTTAGTTACCATCATGTTCTCATAAGTTACACCACATGAGATGAACCTAGCTGTGGATCCTTTCTGAGATACAAGAGTAAATCCCAGAATATTATGACTGGCATGATCCGTGCAGATGCTATTTAGCATTTTATTGACCAAAATTTGTCATGCTGCTGACTTATGTGTACACAGTATGTGCTAATGCTAAAATGAACCCAGCCTTTACCTGAGCATAGGTGCTCTTCTAGAAGCAAAATCTAATGAAGGAACAAAATTCCTCATGATCACTCTTGTACTTCCAATTCTGCTTTTTCATCTGCCTTTGTAATTTGTTACGTAGCCTGAGACTGTGGCATTTCTGCCACATCAAATGTACCTGGAAACTGCACTTGTGAGAAGAAGATAGAAAGACAAATTGATGGAGATGATTTAGATTTTTTTTTTTAAAATAAGGTATAAAAATTGTTATATTTGTCAATATAGTTTTATAGGTAAATTGTTCTTTTCAAATTCCATTCTAGAGTCATAGAGATTTTTTTTATTTTTCTGGTGATACATTGCAGAGCTTGAGAGGATGTTTCCTTCCCTATTTTTGTATACACACACACACACAAAAAAGAGTTTATGACTCACCTGGCTGCTGGAGACTCAAAATTTGAAGGTTAGTTTTATGCAAGAATGATTGATTTTTAAAAAAAATATTTGCATCTGCAGATCCTGAAGTTCTTTGAAAGATGAATAGGCTTACCTATGTCTTGCATATAGGGAGTCTAAAATATAGAGCATTACATTGCTTTTTCAAGATCATGAAAGAAAACTGAAATTATTAAACAAAAAAAACATTGTAGGAAAGTAATAGTGATGGAACTTACATGTGGAAAGAGTAGTTTTTATCACTATATAGTTATCAAAAATTTAAGCAAAAATTAAATTACTGGATAGATATGAATAAAACTAAGCTTTTTGAAGCTTGAAGTAATAGAAAAATTTGTGCATACAGCTAAACTACAGCTTGTCTAGACATTTTATAGCATCCTTGGATGTTTCTAACAGAAGCCAGCTCAATTACCAAAAGTGGGGATTAAATACTTCACACTGACATCCTGTGCAAAAGTGACACAAAAGTTCTGTGAATGTCAGTCTAAGCTTCCTGTAGTCCTGCATTTTCAATATTTTAGAAGCTTTCCCAGTTTCTTTACTAGGAGTTAGTCTGTTGCCAATGATTTGTGTATATACAACACATAAATAAGTACTGGTTTTAATTTTCTTTAACTGTTTTATAGATATTTAAAAATAGGCTTAATGGAAATAAAAATGGTTTATATCAAAACCAGAGAAATACTTTAGTAGTATGCATTTGAGACAGTTTTTATACAGAGAAGTCAGGCAGTATAGAGATGTTAATTATTTATTCAGAGATTAATGCTTACTACTATTCAGACAATAAACTACATTTCCATTTTACTGGGTATCCCCATAATGCTGCCTCTATCAGGTGCAGATGTGCTGTACTTGCAGACATAGATGATCTGATAAATTTTAATTTTAGAAAGAAATCTTGCTATAAATTCTTATTTTCATTCTCTAAGATGATTTTATGTAGAAATGTATGCATCTTAAAATTATTTTTAAACCTGGTACTTTTAGCATTTAGAAACATGTCTGAAAGTAGATAATGATGTTTTGTGAGTTGCTATTCTTAGCTGGTTTTAGTGGAGGCTGTGATGCATCCAGCACAGATAGTCAGGAGTTAGGTGTTTATAACTGTGTATGGCATAAAGTAAGAACTGCTATATAAACCCCCCACCTGATACTGTGGTAGAAAGTAAAAATCAGGAACCAATTTGAAAAATAAAAACTTATTTAAGGATGTGGTTTTGAAAAAAAAAAAAATCTTTCAGGAATGCTTCCACTGGTTCCAACACCTCCCAAACTCCCCTAGCACTGGCAGCATTGGGATCAAAGAAAGAGGTCAGTGGTGAATTTGTATGCCCCTAGGCAGAACCTATAGCATTTGAAATTATATCTTTAGCCTTAAGTTTAAGTAGAGATGCAGCTCCTGAGTCTTTCACTAGAGCTAACTCTCAAAATTAACTTTTAGAAAATATTTTTTTGAATAATGGCTTACACCCCCAATTCTTGTTGTCCTATATATGTGTGTTCTTGTCCCAAACTAGCACTAAGCTTTCTACAGACTAAAAAAAAAAAAGCTGTCTGCACTAGTAAGGTATTCCACATAATGGGCAGAAAAGTTTTGTTATTGTCTTTAGGCCACGGTATGTTTGATTTGAAAAAAAACTGCAGGAAATAGAAAATGAAAAGTTAGAAAATTTAGAAAGTTAGAAAAGAAAAAAGAAAGTTAGAAAAAAATAGAAGTTAGAAAAAATAATAACTATTTTATTAGGCATGTCCTGAAACACTTGTATGTTTTTCTTCTAGTGTACCTTGACTAAACTATGCATTTTGTAGACTGAATATGTAAAATTTTGATATAAAATTAAAAAAAAATCTCTAATCTGTCTCATATGTAATATATGTATAATGCCTATACTTATGGATATCTATTAGCATACTTGAGTGTTACACTGGAGATACTTTTTGTAGCATATTACAGTCATAGAACCATACTGGTTTGGGTAGAGCCATGGCTTGGGTTGCAAGGGACATAAAGATCCTCTTGTCCCAACACTCTTGCCATGGGAAGAGACACCTTCCACTAGACCAGGTTGGTCAGATCCCCAGCCTCACCTTGGACACTCAGCTCCTCAACTGAGCACCCACTGAGCCACAACAGCAGCACTGAGCAATGCTGGAAACTGCAGGCACTGTCCCAAAAGCCAGAGTGTGTTCGGGGAGAATTTGGGAGGAAGGCTTTGCTTTATGAAGCATTGAAGAAAGAGGGAAGAAAAAGGAAGAAGAGATCCCATAGGAGAGGATCACCAGTGTTGGATCCAGTATTGATCTAGCCAAAGGTCCAGAGTATTGTGAGTTCCCCACCCAGGCCCTCTGGGGGTACCTTTTTATAGGTAAGGACATGTAGCCCCCCTACAGCCCTGTCAGACTTTTCCAGTGGTTCTGAAAACAAGAGGCAACAAGGATGCCATTAAGACTCCTATCCCATCCTCCATGACACTACTGTAAACCTGTGGGAGTCTCCTCATCTTTTTCCTAAAAGCTCGTCTAGTGAAGTTTTTGCCATCTTGTGGCAAATGCAGAACTGCAAGAAATTTCCTGTGGGAAGGGATGGATGGGTGGACAATTAGATTTCATGCAGAGGATTGGCACTAACTTTGCTGTAGATGGTGTCTTGTTTCCAGGGTTGTGGCATGGTAGCCAGTGATGGTTTGTGCCCATCTCCCTGCAGTGGTATTAGGGGAAACTCTGCTGCTGGAGAGCAAGTAACACAGTATTTGCTGTCCTTGTAAGGCCACAGTGTCTCTTAGAAAACACTGCAAAAAGTGGTGTCAGTACGAAGACACAGATAGCAGCCAATCAAGGTCTGGTCCAGAAGTCTCAGGCTGAAGACAGGGAAGTCAAACACCTAAGGCAGCAACACTTCACTCAAGTACAGAGGGTGGTTTGGGGTAGAAGGGTGAATTCTGGTAAAGTTTTATTTTTAAAAGGTTTGCAGTTATTCCTCCTCTCCAGGTCTGTACTTCTGACTTACCAGCAAAGTGATGTACTCACAGAATGTTTTTACTGCATATATTTTGTATTTAGTGTTATTATTAAGAAAATGGCTATTTTGAAATATGTATCTCATTAAATTTTGAAGCCATTCTTCGCCTGTATATATGGCTTTCACATTTGGAAAGGAAGGGGAGGTTTATGTCAAGTGGTGGGGAAAAATCCCACAAATCTTCAGTACTGATATCCATCCCTTTTCACAGTTCTGCTCTCCTCCCAGCCTCTCCTTCAAGGACAACTGAAAACAATGAATGAGCCCTAAAAGAATATCACTCTATCAATCTTCATCTTGTGCAGGCTGCTGGCCAAGTTCTTTGTGTGTCAGGGAGGCAGACTTGGTCAGAGGAAAGCCAGCCCTGATTCTGCCTTTTGTGGCTGTCAGGGTGAAGACTGTGTTTTAAGGTTTTTAACCCAAAAGATTTTCCACGTTACCTGGAGATTCACCAGGGAACTCCAAGCTGAAGACATTAAATTTTCACTATTCTTTGCTCAAAAACAGAAAGATCTGGGGACTGGCTATAGGCTCTAAATGCACAGTCAACAACTACCTACGTTCTTTTATATGATCAGCCAGGCTCAGTTAGTAAGAGAAATCAGCTGCACCACCCTGGGCCAGGACAGGTCCATCCTTTTAGAACGCCAAGGACTCTTCTTCATATACAAACATGGAGGCCAAAGAACCAGCCAACCTCAAGTGCGTGGCTCTCCCCTGGAGAGCTTCTCCCTAGGAGTGACACTTATGTCATGAAGAGAAAAAGTGTCACTCCCAGAGGCCTTTGAGTTGAACATGTTAATTTGTTACACCCCATTGGTTTCCCTGCCTAACATTCCACCCCGATACATGTATCCAAGTTTCCCCCGCCCCTCTCCTTCCCTATAAATACCCCGGATTTTCCCCAGTTGAGGGAGCTGCTGTCACTGGCTCCCTTCACTGAGGGCTCTGCTATAATAAAGGCTATTTCTCAGAGGAATGCCATACAGCTCTCTAGTCTCTCTCTCCGCATCGCCTGCATGCTGCCGCTGAGCTGAAATCATTTGCTGGGCAGAAGATGTGCCCATGCCCCTGGGCAGTCCTTTTCAGAACAGCTTCTTCAGGGTAGTTGCAGAACCACTGTCATCAACCCCGCCGCTGCATACAAAGACTTTCTAAAGACCGGGGCACCTCTTTATTCATTAACCTGATGAGTTCTGCTCTTTCCTTCACCAAAATCTTCTCGCCTGCAACAGGTGGGGACCACCCCATGCACAGGTGCAGCTTCACAAGCACTGCAAGCTGGGATGCCCAAATCTGTTTTGCACCAGGGCTTATCCCAGCTGTGAGCAGGCATAGGACAGAGGAGTAGTGACAGGCTTCTGGGAAAGCCAGCAGGGTGCCAACCCTCCATCACATTCCTCTGCCAAGGACACTGTGCCCTGCCCCACTCCCAGCAGTTTCCAGCAGCCTTCTGGTCTTCAGGGATGCTCCTACTTTGTTCCCCAGCTATAAACTTGCAGTAATCTACTGCTCAGTGCTAACACAACCTACTGTTCAATACTAACTTCAAAAATCCTAAAAGCCTAATCTTCTGTTACAAATAAATATCCAGAGTTCATAGATATTTCAGGCTGAAGCAGATGCCTGGTGCCAGGACTCCGCTTACTGCTTGTAAAATTCAGATATGCAGCTCTGAATATCTGACAGCTTGTTGTGGAGAACAAGGCAGCTGTTCTTCATTTCAAAATAGCTGGGGCTACCCTATGAAGGAGAAATCAAAAGAAAATTAGGACATGCAAATATTTCTGCAGAGTTTAGAAGACATGCTTTGCTTTAAAAAAGCCTTGAGCCAGACTCAGCAGTACATGCCCTGCAGATCTAGTGTCAAACATACCTATTGTATCTGCTGATAATCTGCTAGGATTTGATGAAGCAGCATCTTAAAGAAAAAAAAAAACAAAAACACAAAAAATGTTTACTACCACCATAAAATGCAAACTTTGCTAAAACACTACAGTGCACTCAGTTTGACTCCTGAGATTTTCTTCTCTGTGAGCCACCACTCTTCTGGAAGGTTTGAAAAACAAATCCCCAACTCCCAGCATCACCCAAGATCTGCAATGAAGCCTCTCAACAGGCACTAGAAGGAGCATATGCTCTAAAACTCTGCTTGGGACACCTCTCACTCTACTCAGTTTGCTCTCAGACAGCTCAAACAGGGTTTTATGGGCCAGGTCTTGCAAAAATCAGACCCAGTCCAAGCAGTGTCTGAGCATAAATGCCAATTCCACAGTATCCCTGCATCTCACTGAGCAGCTCCAGGAGATCCAAAAGACTGCTGTGATGAAGCACAGTCTTCACAGGTTTATCCTTCTTTACCTGATAGGCTTCGGAGCCTGGAGTCAGAGTCTTCCATTGTTCCTGAAGCTGTGTGAAGTGCTCTTTGAGCTTGTTAATATGCATATATAAATTTTGGTATTCCTCATACTCTGCATTGAAGTCATTGTGGTAGCACTGGCGTTAGTCCAAGGAGACTATCACTACATATTTTCTAATGGAAAAATTAGACCATTTTTCTATGAGTGTACACTAAGAGAACATTCTGATTTGTTTCTATTCCATGAAGCACATGTGCACTGTTACACCAAGCACGTGGTGACTGTCAAACACAGACCCCCAAACTCTGAGTCAGTCACTCCGGGACTGAATGTTTCTACATGCAAGCTCATGTGCTTCAAGAGAATGAAGTTGGGTAACTCTAAAAATCTGCCACATTTCTATGACACTTAGTTACTAATGTTTTACATTCTAGAGGTTTTCTTCATTAGCAAGTGGATCACATAGAAAATATTGGCACTGTTTTCAAATGTCAAAGGACCAACAAACACAGCGGCTTCAGGGAGAGAAGAAACATTGCCCAATTTTATCTTTCTGGGTAGGAAAACCTTTTAATTTACATTTACTTTTGAAAATACATCTACAATACTATTTTGGCAGGGACTGCATTTATATTGAGTTGGGTGTGGAGTTGCACTTTTGAGCTACATTTTTGTCTGTATAATGGCAAAGCAGAATTAAGGATAAAATTTTATTTTTCTAGTGAGCAGCAGTTACATCACTGACCATTGAACTGAGGAACTTGTATTACAGGCACAAGAACGAACTCCAGACTAGTCTGAAACTGACCCGGGCCAGAGCTTCTCGGCTGGCTCAAATATATGTTTTCTTTTCTCTCCGGATCGGGGCCAGGAGGGGTCCTGGCCAGAACTTCTGTCTGGGTTTGGACCAGGATTTGAGCTCACCGACTCACCTTGAGCACAAGTCCATCGAACGAGTGAAGGAGCAGAGGGGACTCTTCTTCTGGGTTATATTTCACAGTTTGTTCCTACAAAGCGAAACTCCAGGAGGATGAGACAAAGGATTCAGAGGTCGGGCTGCTTCTTTTAACGGGGGCTCTTTCGTAAGTTGGGAGTTTAGAAGGGGCCAGTTACTATTCACGGCTGGCCAACTCACAAACTTTCTACAAATCAGGGATAGACAAGCTAAGATAAGAAATAACAGACATGGGTATCTTCAAATGCCAAGCATTAGGGAGTGAAACAGCGGAAGGGGCGCGGGGTGGACCCGGGAGCACAGGGAAAAGACGAGACGGCGAAGGCACTTGCCCGACCTCTTTTAGATGGGACACAGGGAACCGGAAATGCCCGGGCACAAGCGGCTGCCACCCCGCGCTGTGATGGGGAAAACAAAGAGATGAGTTTCCCGTGCGCTCCGGGATCGGGGCCCACCCGCCGCGGCAACAAGAATTAAATCTCTGCGGTGGCGGCGGCAGCCCATGCTGGGACACGGAGCGAACCGCGGCACTCCGCCACAAGCCGGGCGGTAACGAGGGCTCCAGGTCGGGGCCGGAGAAACGCGAGGCGACCTCGACTGCTGGTAAGGGTGGTGGCGCTTCCCACCCGCCCCCTCGGGCTGCCCGCGGCATCAGCGCGGCGGTGCAGAGGGGGAAACAGGCCGGCGCAGCCCCGGCGCCGGCAGGGACTCAGGCAAAGGGGCCGGGGGGCGGGGGAAAACCCTGGGAAGAACGGTAAACACAGCCCCCGGTAGGGAGCGGAGGGGTAGAGAGAAAAAAGCCCCGATGAACATCGGTGTGGCTGCGGGGGGGGGGGGGGGGGGGGGAGGGGTCGGGGAAGAAAACGCCCCGAGCCAACAGCCAAAAAAAATTAAAAGTTTCTAACATTGCTAATACACTAACAAACCTTGCCACAGCATGAAACCACAACTGAACAGCAAACCCCATCAGGTCTTAAGGAGGGCCAAACTCATTAATGCTTGAAGCCACTGATAGGAGTAAAATCTTCATTCCCTTCCCCCTCAAATCACCACAAGTGCAGTTTTATCAAACTCATGACATAAATCCAAGATGAAGTGGCAATGAGAATAATAGATGCCACATCTCAACATTGCCACATCAGTGCTTCTGCTCCTCTGAGCCTGAAGGTCAGCTTCTTTTTGGATGACAAGCTCTCCCTCCATATGCTAATGAATCTTTCAAAGCATCTGAGATTAATATTTACAAGCAGTAAATCTTTAACAACTTGAAATTCAGTACCAAGACAGACAAAGGCTTGTGCCAATGATGAGTCCCAGGCCAGATGCACCTGACTGGTGTGCTGCATGGTTTTGAAAAGAAAACTGCAGATGCCTTTCAACATTTTGGGAGGTACCAGAGAAACAATAGCCTGGACTACTGACTTTTGCCCAGTGACAACCCCTAGCAAGAGCCCCACCACTGGCCTCCCTCAACTGCTCCCCTGCAGGGCCCGATTTGCCCTCAGCCTTCCCACGGAGCATCCCTGGCTGTATCCAATATGAGCCAGGGCCCTGCCATGCCTGCTCCGAAGGCCGCAGCGGCTGCCCCAGAGCCCAAGGGCTGCAGGAGGCCTGACTGCCCTTGCCAACATCACAGCTCTGAGAGAAGCCGAGAGCAATTATTTCCAGTGCTTTATACCACACACACACTTCCCCCTCCCCTCCTGCACTGCAAATACCATGAGGGGATGCAGCACCACGGCTGCAGCTGACCCTGTGCAACTGCCCTGCAGGAAGGAAGGGCCTTTCCAGGCCTAACCCACCTCGGTGATCATCTCTGAGCCTTGGAGGCCCAGAAAAACCTTCTCAGACTTACCTTTTCCACACAGGAAACAGCTTGACACTGAACCCTCTGAGAGTGGCGGGAGTTAATTGCACTTTTACTCACCTCAAGTAGTCTGGTTGGTTGGCTGTTGCAGAACATGTAGGGGCAATGAAAGTATCTTTTCTTTCTCCTGCAGAAAAGCAGTGTTATAAATGACTTTCAAATTTCAGACAACTAGGTCTAGTTAATTGATAGTACACTTTAATTAATTGGATACAAAAATAGTAAATAACAATGTGATATAGAAAGCAATACGATTTAGTAAAAGAGTACAATTTAGTAAATTGTATTAGTAAATATTTAGTAAATATATTCAGATATATATATATGAATATAGTTGACCAGTAATTGAGTGTGTTTAAGACATAAGCAAAACCAACCAGTGTACGGGGAGGGTTTGTTACCTTACCTTAAATACAAAACAAAGCACTTCAAGCTAAACTTGTATACTATATGCTTACACATGTTCATTAATGTTTCCCATAAGTTTCCTATTTCCGATTTTTCTGATTTTACGTCATTTTTCTTCATGGTGCATGCCTCACTTGTTGTTAGAGGGTCTTCAGTCTTCTTTTGGTGGTCTTTTGGCGAAGCCTTCTCTTCCTTGTTGTCCTTTGGATGCCTTACAGGTTTGCGCATGTGTACTAAGTGTTGTATTATGTAAGTCTATTAATTAGTCTGATATTTACTGAATTTCAGGCCCTATGCCTAAAGTGGTTCTGATTTTGTCCATCTCAAGGCAGTTTTTGTCTTGAGACACCACTTATTTTTCAAACTACATTCTGTACCTTAATTTTGACATGTAACATCTGTAAAGGGGTACATCTGCCTTGTTACAATAATCTTGATAATTTCTAATAATAATAATAACTTCAACTTTAAATAATAATAATAATTAATAACTAATAACTTTCCAATTAGTTACAATTTGGTTAGCACAAATCAATTCAATTTATTACAGCAGAATCTTGATTATAAGATCTTTAGATATCCAAGAAATACCCACTGTATGGGCTTGAAAAAGTAATTTTAGAGCTTCCTTCTCACAGCAAATTACTCAGAAAAAGCTACAACATTTTATCATAGGGCACATGTGACCTTCTCCACAGTAGCCAGTCCCAGGGTTTAGAAGGAGAGTATGGCCACTTTATTCTTTTGTTCTTCAGGTTCTGCATTACCACAGTGTTAGCCCCACCTCAGCTTTTCTTATTTGAAGGCATGAGGTGGCATCTGCACAGCCATTTAAGTCATGCAGCAACAGATGGAGCTTCACAAAAGACAACAGCTTGAGAGAGACAGATGGAGAAAGAGAGACATCAGTGTTGAGGTTCTAACAAGAAATAAAGAAGAAAGCTGAAGTTCTTCTCATGTCATGTTTTTATCCCCACTTTACATCCACTACCAGAGGCCCAAAGTTTGAATGAGTTTCTGCACTCTTGTCAGAAGGAAAGCCAATTCCATTCTATGGTGTTAGCGGCACTAAGGCTCAAATAACCTGCAGTCAAAACTGAATGCTCCTCATTAACACAGCAAGGTTGGGTTGGAAAGAACTCTGCACTTTTAAATTGCTCTTTGACTCTTTTCAAAGGCATTTTGGAAGCACTGCACACATAAACTCAATGCCCTCTTCCTGAAGAAATGTTGAAGAATTACGATAATAAAAAGAGCTGCCATAAGGAAAAGTCAGCTGAAACAGGAAGGAACGCTGAGGATCTTGGTAATCTCTCTCTGCTTTCCATTTGGGGTTTTTGTGGCAAGCTTAAAAACCGCACAATCCTTTATATTCCTTATTAGCTTCCATTGCCATTGTATACACACAGTAGTCGTGTTAAAACTCAGCCACTCTTGCCAGTCTTTACGCTACCTGAGCTTTAAGTCTTGAGGAAAGAGCTGTCATGTGATGTTTCACTTGCTTTCACCTTTTTTGATATTAGTGTTAAAATTATTACATGGTGTAGCAGAAGTATAGAAAGAAGTGTCAAAATGGTAATAGAACTAGACAGAAATACCAGTAGTCACAGTATGTTCAGTACAAGTTGTACGCTTTGGTGTGAGCATTTCATTTCCAAAAGTCCATTTGCTGTCTTGGCTCAGTCCATACTTGGAATGCCAGGCAATGCTCAGTTCCCACAAATCAAAAATATTCCCAGTGGGAGTTCCCACCTTCCAGAAGTTTTTACTGTCAGATCCCCTGTTTTTAATCTGTTCCATGGAGATTGTCCTGCAACATTTTGATAATGTTCAAATATTTTTTCTCCTTGCTTTTGTAAGCAACTAAACCAGGGATCTCTAAAGCAAACTACTCCTGTACCATTAACTGGTTGCCATGGTGGGGTCATACTGTCACAACCATGCAAAACAGTAACATTAACATCCAAGGTTGGGAAAACACTGGCTAACAAATCTAATTCTTGAAATGGAATAGGAAATGATTGGTTCAAATTTTCAATTACTGTTTTCTGCCAGGCTGCATTACGCATAGAAGGCCAAGTATACTGTCCCTTTGGACTTAGGCAGTCATCACTTTTGCCACTTGTTAAATTTACTATCTTAGGGTTCCACCAACCGGAAAAGTCTGTTTCGTTTTCCTGAAGGGGAATGCCAATTAAGGGAGTTTGAAAAGGGTCATCGACATGCTGTAAACTGAGACAAAAATCCTAAATACCAGACGCATTAGTGTCAGGTTACCCAAACATTTGTTTGTGGTTTTTCAAGAAACACCCTCTCACCATACAATGATAATCCCCAGAAAATAAACATTCATATCACCATGGGCGTGCACATTGCCTGCGTCTTTCTGCCTTGTCCCATCCACTACTACAAACTTGCCAACACCCAGTCCACACTTTCTGTTCACTATCTTATTGTCTTGCCTAATACTTAATAATGCTAAGTGTTTAAGAAGCTCAAAGCTAATATCTGCTAATACTTTCTGTACAAAATCTTCAATCAGTTCTAATGTGTTTAGAAACTATTGTTGTTCATGCAGTACTCTGACTGCACCCCTTGAAGCATTTGCTCCAGGCAGCTGATCTAAAGGTATACCAACAAAGTCAGTCAACCACTGTGCTCTAGGGTAGGTAATAACCCATGTGATACATGGCTGACACTTATACACCTTCTCTATTTCACGTGCCCAAGTGACTCTCCAACTCCCTTGTTTACACCTTGTTTACACAAGAACAATACACCAATACCCAGGACCGACAGTCCAGCCTGTGCTCTCTACAAACACATTCAAGAGCATCTAATTGTCTCTTGTCAACCGATTGCATGCAAAGAGCCACGTAAAATACGGTAAGGTCTGGCAAAAAACAAACTGCATCCTTATTGTCAGGGTGCAGCACAATCAGCAATGGTGTCAATGCCAAGTTCATTCAATGTTGATGTCTCTTCCATGTTTCGGGACACAGAGCTGATGTCATTATTCTTCTGTAACCATGGTTTAACCCAGCTGGAGTTTTTATAGGGAAAGGAAGAATTGGGAAGCGGACCAATGGTCTGAGACAGGCATAAGATGACCAATAGTTAACAGGGTGATAACATGGGGTCCTGAAGCAGGACAGGCTCCACAGTTTAGTCATCGTGACTAAGCAGTTTTGTCTTAGCAGACATATCTCCAGAGAGGAGGCCTGTCATAGGACTGGGCTTCCTCCACATGTTTGTTTGTTTGCTTGTGTATTATTGAAGGAGGATGGTCTTGTCCTCCATGTATATTCAACAAGTTTATAACAAATAATGGTTGTGCCAATATTTTATGGGGGGAACCCCCTATTTCCCCTTGTTTTTTCAAAGTAGTAAGGTGATCTTTAAGAGTGCAATGAGTGCATTCAATGATCGCTTGGCCAGATGAGTTTTATGGGACTCCATGAAGAAGTTAAATACCCCAATGTTGTAAAAAATTAGCAGTAGAAGCCACTCAATATGCAGGACTATTGTCAGTTTTGATCTTTTTGGGGCATCCCATCACAGCAAAAGCTTGAGTCCAGTGTTATCAAGCCACAGCAGCTGAAGCAGGTGAATGGGCAGAAGCCCGCACAAATGCTGAGCAAGTATCCACTGACACATGCACATAACGCAATGGTCCAAAAGATGAAAATTCTGTAACATTAGTTTGCCAAATCTCACGGGGCTAGAGTCCTCGAGGATTAGCTCTTCCATCTTTCAGTGGTGTAAGTATAGGACACTCAGGACATGCTGCAACCACCGCTCAAGCTTGTGTTTTCGGAATTCCAAATTGTTTACAAAGAGCAGCAGCAGATTGATGAAAGAAGGCATGTGAATGGTACGCCTCTTGAAAAGTCTGATCTTAATCAACCACCACAGTCACTAATTGATCAGCTCGAGTGTTACCTTCTACAAGGTCTCCAGTATGACTTTCCAAGTGCATGATAAAAAGTCAATGTATTCAATGATTGACAAGATTTCTTAAATCTAAGAAGCCTTGAAAAAGTACAGAATTATTTACACGTCCCAGCAATGCCCCTTCTATACTCTGTACCACCCCGGCAACATAAAGGGAATCAGTCACAATATTTAGATCTTGAGAATTCCATTGATTCAACACAGCAATTACTGCCTTAAGTTCTAGAACTTGCACTGATGTATTGCAATAAAAACATTCTGCCTGCCATTTTCCATCTTCTTGCCAAACAAATCCAGCTGCCTTGGTTTTACTGCTTGCATCAGTAAACACTGTCAAAGCATGTAGTGGTTGTTGACTAATGACAGGTACTGATTCCATAGTCAAAGTAGTTTTGAATAATGGATCTTTAGAGTAGTGATTATCAATCTGATAAGATCTATTTAAACAGACCAATGCAAAGGTCATTGAGGATTCAAACATTGAGTCAAGTCCAGAGGGTATGGAATGATTACTTTGTCAGGTTCTTTTCCAGCAATTCCAACTGCTGGTTGTACTCCCTTTTGAATGACTCTTGCTACAGCCTCCATATGAAGGGTTACTGTTCCATGTCCTCTGGCTGATAAAAATAGCCATTCAATGATTTTGAGTGGATCAGACTGCCATTTACACCATTGACCTAAAAAGGCAGCAACTTCTAACTCAGTATTATACACAAAAAGTTGTAACGGTTGATCAGGATCAATACGATTTGCAGTCCTAGTACTTAGTTTTAGTGAAATTTTTTCTAAAGCTTGTAAAGCAGAACTTGTCAGGGTCTTTGATTCCTGGGGATCACGACCTCCTTGCAATAATGGAAACAGAAGTTGCATATCACTGTTGGTGATACCACAAATATGCCGAATCCATTGATTGTCTGCAGCTAATTTCTGCACATCGTTCAGTGTTTTAACTTCCTTTGATATCAAAAGCTTTTGTGGTCTAACCATTTGTCTGCCTAACATCATTCCCAGATATTTCCAAGGCTCAGTTCTTTGTACTTTTTCGGAGACCACAATTAATCCCATCACTGTCAATGCTTTTGTTAACTCACTGATTAAATCATCAGAAATGATCGTTTGTTGGCACAGAAGCAAGTCATCCATATAATGGTATAGTATGCACTCAGGATGAGTTTTTCAGCATGGTCACAGTGCCAAGTCCACATACTATTGGCAAATGGTGGGTGAATTCTTCATTCGTTGTGGTAAAACAACCCAATGATACCTTTGGGCAGGTTCTGCTCTCTTGATGGAAGGCACAGAAAAAGAACTTTTCATGATCATCCAGATGAAGAGGAATAGTGAAAAAACAATCTTTGAGATCTATGACCACAGTGTCCCAATCTTGAGGGAGCATAGCTGGATTGGGTAGTCCAGGCTCCAGTGCTCCCATATCTTGCATTGACATGGTGCTGGATTTTTTCCCCAGCCAGCTCCTGGCACTGAGCCAAGAGTGGGCTGCTCCTGGAAAGCAGGGCAAGCTTAGGGCTTATGCTCTAGGGCACAGGCTATCCAGTGTCGAGGGCAGGAGCAAGGATGAGGGAGAGGTCTTCCATGTGGCTTCCAAAAGGGATTTATTCTCTTGAAGGTTCCAGGAAAGAAAGACAAAAGATACAGGGGTACAGCAACTTATACATGGGGGACGAGCAAGGGGAATGTACAAATAATAAACCAATAGGGAAGACTTAGGGGAAGAACACAAGGCAGGGTTACATAATACAAAAACCAAGGGGAGGAGAGTGGGGCACATGGGCCAATGGGGCTTGGAAGAATAGGGGAATTCCAAAGGGGGCAGTCCAGGCAGGGGGTTGACACAAGGGAGGATTGACAACTTTATGGGAGGGGGAATATCAGGGTGGATTGGCAAACTGGGTAGGAGGGCACAACTGGGACCAAAGTATTAACATGGGGGGGGGGGGGGGGGGGGGGGGGGGCGGGGGGGTGTACAACTTAACAATAAAGAGTGCAATTGAATCAAATATAATGAACAACAATGCACCACAACAAAAAAATAATCTTTGAGGTCTATGATCACAGTGTCCCAATCTTGAGGGAGCATGGCTGGATTGGGTAGTCCAGGCTGCAATGCTCCCATATCTTGCATGACAGCATTGACTGCAGGCGGGTTTCACAGTTATCGCCATTTTCCTGATTTTTTCTTGATGGTAAACACAGGCATGTTCCATGGGCTGGTAGATGGCACAAGATGCTCCACAGTCAATTGTTTCCACATTAATTCTTTCAAATGAGTGAGCTTCTCTTCTGGTAGCGGCCGTTGATCAACCCACACAGGGGTGTCAGTTAGCCATTTCAGCTTTAATGTCAGGTATGGGTTGCTCGCCACAATGGCCACTTCTAAAAAGGTGCATGAAGTACACATCCCCATTGGGATAAAACATCTCGACCAAGCAACCACAAAGTTGTGTGTAGTACATATGGTTTAATTTGTGCTCTAAGTCCTTCCTTGTCATCAATAACAGTACTAAAATGCGCACTTTGTTTCGTAGGTGAAGCTCCACCAAGACCCACAACCATGTTGGCTGCTGGAGCTAAAGGCCAAGAAGGTGACCTTGCAGCTCAAGCTATAACAGTAACATCTGCACCAGTGTCAAGCGTAACTTGATTACATTGAATTGTAAGTCCATCTGAGCCTTGCAGTGTTATTGACCTTATTGGTTTGTTGTTATTAAATATTTGTGTAAAGGCAACAGTCATAGCATCAGTGGATCCGAACCCTCAGTCTCCTCGTTCTTTGTTTAGAACCTTGAAAACCTGTGCTTGAAATGGAATCAATTGAGCAATGCAGTCACCCTTTTGTAATGTGACTGGAGGGTTCAATACTCTTAACATTATTCCAATTTGTCTAGTATAGTCAATCAATTAATCCAAGGATGATTATCAATCCTTGTTTTGAAGCTGATGATCCTCCTATCAATAATGCACTTAACCCATGCCCCAGAGGTCGTGTGACTGGAAGGAATTACCTGTACCAAATCATCTTTTATTGTCATGTTTATTCCCATGGCCAAATCAAGGTCTGCACTTCCTCTGGTGGCTGCCGAAAGCTCATTGAGGGAACCACCACTTGGGGGAATTTTGATGTCTTGGCGCCCCCCGTCAAGGCGTTCTGTGGGGAGTTTCCCGATAAAGGAGTTCCATCCTTCTTGTATCTGGATTGACAATCACTTGCCCTTTTCCCAAACTTATTACAATGATTGCAAATACCAGCAAATGGGATAGCTGGTGCACTCTTCTTTGCTTGTGGACACTGTTTCTTAAAATGATCAAGCTTCCCACACAGGAAACAGCCTTCCTTTTTCCTAATGCTCTTAGGTCCTGAATCCCCTTTTCCTTGGATCACTGCTGGACACAGAGCTGCTGCAAGAGCTTTTGCATGAATATTGGCTTTCTCTTGCTCTGCAATGAGTTGTGGCAGTCTAGAACATGCTTCTACCATTTAACTGGGGCTAATCCCTTGTGGGAGATGGTGTCATGGTTTTAAAGCAGTAACTAAAAAATCACTAGAAAACTTACTTATTTCTTGCTGTGAGATAAGGATTAGAACAAGAGCAAAACAGGCTTAAAACTTAAAAGGAATAAAGAAAGTTTATTAACAAACTACAAGAATAACAAAACCAGAATAAAACTTCCAGAAAGCCCACTACCCAGCCATTCCCTTGTTTACATGACAACATAGAGACAAAAAAACTTTGGAACTTTGGTGTTTAAAACAGTCCCAATTCCTGCTAGAGTCTTTTCATCAGTCTTTGTAGAGAAACAGAAGTCTTCTTCTGCTAATCTATGGAGTTTCTCACAAGAAAACTATTTCTGTTATAGTTTCGTATTTCTCTGATGCCAGCTGCCCAGAAATCTGTCATCAGGTGTCTCCTCCCATTTCACATCACTCTGAGGTGTGTTATTGGTCAGTGAGTCTAGGGATGTAATTTTTAAGGATGAGTTCTTCAAAGGCAAAAGTTCTCTTCATCTGTCTCTGTGAGCCTCCCTGGAAACATACTGCATCATAAATGCAGTAGGAGGAAGAATAATTTCTAAAAGTGTTCTAATATCAGTACGCATAAGGTCCTGATTTCGAAAAAAGGACTGCATTACAGTCATAACTTGTTCATTATCATAGCCAAAATCCATTGCTGTCCATTGCAATTGACTAACAGTTTTCCAATCAAAAGCATTGATCACTGTGTAAGTAGACTGGTATGGCAGTGGTACTAGATGGTAACATTTGTCCTTCGATAACTGCATGTTTGATAACTCCCCTCCATCTTTGTCCTTCTTTATAATTAAGATCTTATGGAGGAGGACCTGGAGGAGGAACTGGTCCAGATGGAGATGGACCCATCAATGAATTGGCTGATGACAAAGGGACATGAGGAATGACAAAGGGACATGAGGACACTCTGTCTTTCCTTGGTCCTTCTTATTTTGTAACCAATCAATTGTAACCAAACCTCTGAAGTGGAGTTGCAGTAGTAGAATCATTATGATTCTACTGTTTCTACTGTGATCTTTTTTCATGATCTGACTTAAATTTTCCATAAACATGATGTTCTTCTTGAGTCAAACCTCATCCAAATTTACTGTGTAGATAATTATCAGCTTCGTCTGGGTGCATTTCTCCTGCCTCTAACAGTTGTTTTATCCTTTTTCTAGCTCATCTTTCTTTAATTTGCAGCATCTCCTCAATAACTTGAGACTTGTAAGGATTTCTTTCAGACTCTCTCTGCCCTCTAGAGGCACCTTTTGTTTTCTGGCCCACAAACATTTTCCTCAACTGCTTTTAATCCATCCTTAATAGCTCGATGGGCTTTCCAGTATGCATCCTGAATGGCCTGTTTTGAGGAGCCCCTATCTAGTCTTTGTATATGATCCAAGAGCTCAGACATTGCCTTTTCTTGTTCTTGTAACAAACTGACAAGTTGCTCAAACTGAGGTTTCAGGTAAAGTGTCTCAGGTTGGTTTTACCAATGTCCATAGAGAGTGGTACTTGAGGTGGATCAGTTTGTTCTGCTGATGGGGCAGGTGGGACTGAGAACGTAAAGGACGTGCAGGCATACCAGCTACTCCAGGCAATGGTGGTGCCAAGGGAAAGGGTTGAGGCACCCAGGAATGTATGTCAATATCCCTTCCTCCCCAAAACTCTGTCTTGGATACTGACACACAGTTTTCAGGGTTTCAGTATCATTGGTTTCCAATAAATAATTTTCTTCTTCCTTGTCATTTTCTCTATCCTTTTCAGCTGCTGTGATCAATCGAGCAGCAGCAGCAGCAACACAAGCCCGTCCTTTCATTGCTTCCACCATAAGCCATGCGGCTAGTGTCATGGTTTTAAAGCATTAGCTAAAAAATCACTAGAAAACTTACTAATTTTTTGCTGTGAGATACAGATTAGAACAAGAGCAAAACAGGCTTAAAACTTAAAAGGAACAAAGAAAGATTTTTAGCAAAACTACAAGAATAAGAAACCAGAATAAAACTTCCAGAACTCTTTTTTCTCTGCTACTCAACTATTTTCTTGTTCACATGACAACATAGAGACAAAAACCCTTAGTGGTTAAAACAGTCCCAACTTTGCTATAGTCTCTTCATCAGTCTTTGTAGAGAAAAAGTTCTCTTCTGCTAATCTATGGAGTTTTTCAGAACAAAACCATTTTCCTATGGTTTTCTCTGATGCCAGCTGCCTGGAAGATTCTACCATCAGTTCTCTCCTCTCATTTCACATTACTCTGAGGTGTGTTATGGGCCAATGAGTCAAGATGAGGTGTCATTTTAAGGATGAGTTATTCAAAGGCAAAAGTTCTCTTCATCTGTCTCTGTGATCGTTTCTGGAAACAGAAGTTTTCTCTTTGCTTCTTAAGGGCCATAAATTTTCAACAACTATCACTTCTCTTTTTCTGTTTCAGCATCTCATAGGATTACAACTACTTCACCATTTGCTTAAATCCACACTTTGAAATACTCTATTCCCCCCAAAATACTGTTTCATGAATTAAAGGAGTTTTTTCAGAGCACTATTGTCCATCTCTTTAGTTTTAGCAAAAGAGTATTTCAGCTTATTAAAAAAATATTTCAGCTTATTTCTCACTCCCATCTGAAGCTTAATTCCTTTTGTCTTGGTTCTAGAAGACAGGTGTCTGCTAGGGAGAGCAGGAGCCTCCCTTGGGATGAAAGAATGTAGACCCCCTCCCTCCGAATTATCATAAATTTGAAATCAAGGGGCTTTCAGGCAGAGATCTGGGGATAGGAATAACAGTTCTTTACTAGTATAACCAGGCAAACAAACAATAACTACAGCAATAACAAGAAAACAGAACCAGGGACCCCGGGACAGCTTTCTCGGCTGAGATGGGATGGAGGAGAGGTTTTGTTTTCATAAACCCCTCAGGCAGTCAGTCCCGGTGCTCCTGCAGGGCTCTAAGGAACAGTCGGCTGGAAACAGCAGGGATGAGCTGAGATCCTGGGCTGGTGGATGAGGTGTATCAGCAGCTCCGCGGTGGTGGCTGCCACACGTCCCGGCAGGACAGGGGGTGAGAGGCTGCCAACAAAGAGGGGAGAAGGAGAAGAAGCAGCAGCTCTGTCTGGGTGATGGCAAAATTCCCTTCTCTCCACCGCAGCAGCTCCGTGACCCAGCACACGAACGTCCTTCCCCGAAGCCGAAGAAAGCCAGCTAAAAACCTGTCCCCACCCTCCTTTTCTGCCCCCTTCATCCCCCCCCTGGGCCCGGCCACTCTTTGTCCGTACCCCTAAGTACTGGTAGTTAGGTTGTCCCAGCACATAATGGGTAAAAATTCCCCGGGCAGGCCAGAACACAAAACAAAACAAAAAAAAAAAGGACACCTAACCCTCAACACCTTTCTTCATTGTCTTTGATAGTTTATGTTGTCTTTTTACCTGTTGATCACTCTCTTCTTCTCTCTGGAAAAAAGGTATTAATCTGCAAGTCTTATGCTTTATCACATCACAGGGTCTCCACTTTGGCAGGGTTTTCATTTCTTCATACAGGAACAAGAACAACACAGCACCAATATGATGATCAAATCATTCGTTTATTCTCTAAGTTTGGTTACATTTATATTATATACAAATCTCTTCATGCGAGTATCTCTTCTGCAATTGGCTGTATGCGCTGTTCACACGGCCTTATAAGCATTTTTATTGGATAATTAAATTTGTGTATATTGGACCACAGCTTGTTCAATTTCTCTATTTCTCATCCTGTTTTGCTCTTACTTCGTGTTCTTTTGCTGACCATGACTGTACCTTCCCGGTCTGATACCCTTGCCCTTGTTCTTAACTGTTTCTCTTTATGGTCAAATTTGTTCTAACACAGCCCAGACTGCTACAGTTGGTAATAGTCCACACTCCATTACATCTTGGCTCGTGGTAACCGCTTACCCTGGTGTCTTTTTCCACTGATGACATAACTGCTTCCGTCAGTAAACCAGGTCTCAGTGTCCTTGAAATCTGGGTGACCGGAGTAGGTGGCTTGGATGGTCTCCAGGCAATCATGGATCACCAGTTCTCCCATGCTACCACTGAGGAAAGGAAGCTGGCTTCACAATATTAGTTACCACAATTTCTACATCATCTTGTTCTACCATAATGGCTTGATATTTCAGGAATCTCAGCAGGGAAAGCCAAGTGTCCACCTTTTACCTCCAGGACCGCTGACACTGCATGGGACACTAGCACAGTCATCTTCTGGCCTAGGGTGAATTCGCATGCTTCTTTTTTTTGGATGTTCACTGCCACAATGGCTCTGAGACACCCCGGCCACCCTTTAGCTGCTGCATCCAGCTGCTTGGAGGGGTAGGTGATTGTCCTACAATACATATCTTGTGCTAGTATTCCCACAGCAATCCCCTGCTTTTCATGAGAGAACAAAAGGAACGGTTTACTCACATCTGGAAGTCCCAGGAGTGGAGCTGACATGAGGGCCTTCTTTAGTTGGTCAAAGGCTCACGTTGCTTCTTTTGTCCATTGGAGGTTTCTGTTTCCTTCTGTAATCACGGCATATAGGGGTCTAACTAACAGCCTATAATTGTAAATCCACAGTCTACACCACCCTGTCATGCCTAAAAGAGTTCTCAGTTCTTTAACTGTCTGGGGTTTTGGGGTCTGGCATATTGCTTCTTTACCATCCCATCCTAAGGTTCTTTGTCCAGCACTAACCTCGTAGCCCAAATAAATAACTGTTTGCTTCATCATCTGGGCTTTCTTCTGGGATACTCAATACCCTTGTAAACCCAAAATGTTTAGGCGGCTACATCCACTCCACACATGCCTCTTGAGTTTTGGTAGCTATCCGGAGGTCATCCACATACTGTAGTATCTATCCTTCTCCTGGTGGAGCTTCCTAGGATTCCAGATCTTTTGCTAATTGTTCTCTAAATATCGTGGATAAGTTCTTTTAGTACTCCCTGCAGGAGTATGCACCATGTGAGATGAGTCCTCCATCCAGTTTTGGGACTTTTCCATTTAAATGCAAAAATTTTCTGTCTGGCCTCATGGAGAGGAAGGCAAAAGAAAGCGCCTTTTAAATATAAAACAGTAAACCATGTTAGTTCAGGTGTTAACAAAGTGTAGGGCTTGGCAAACACTATGTGCAAATCTTCAGGTATCTTATTAACAGCTCTTAAATCTTGTACTATTCAATATGACCCATCAGAGTTTTTAACGAGTAGTATAGGAGTATTGAACTCAGACTGACATTCTCTTAATAACCCTACTTGCAAAAAAATTTCAATCACTGGACTAATTCCTCCTATATCTTCTTTCTTTAAGGGATATTGTCCAACTTTAACCAGCAGTTTTCCTTCCTTAAGTTTTACTTGCACTGCGGGTGCATTCTTTGCTCTTCCTGGTATGTTAGAAACCCAAACCCCAGGAAATACCTGATCTATTATTTTTTTATAAATCCCACTTTCACTTTCAATTTTAGCTTCATTATCAGCATCAAGCTTAACTATTTCACATATTGTTGGTTCATCCTCCAAAGTAAACTCCCCATTTTTAAATATTATTTTTGCCTCTAATAGTTCTAATATATCTCTACCCAAAGTGCTGATGGTGCATTGGGCATATATAAAAACCTTTGAATTCCCCAGTTTCCCAAGTTTATATTTCAAAGGCCTGCAAAAATAGGCTCTTTCAGATTGGCCAGTTGTTCCCTTTACCATAACATAATCATCTATTATTGGAATTACAGCTTGATTTAATACCAAATATGTTGCCCTTGTGTCTATCAAAAACTCAATTTCTTTTTCTTTGTTCCCTAGTTTCATTATAACCAGAGTGTCTCCTAGGGTAAGATCCTCCAGTCCACCTCAGTCTTCCTTAACATGAGTAACTACTGCCTTCCCTTTTTGATCTTCTGTTCTTTGATCATCACTTTTTCTTCATCCTGGACACTGGCTTTTCCAGTGTCCAGTTTTCTTGCAGTATGCACACTGATCTGTCCTTAGCCAGGGTGGTTCTTGCTTTGATGACCCTTGTCCACGCCTCCCTTTTTCTTCTTCCTTTACTACTGCTACTAATTTTCTCATCCTTTCTTTACACTCTTCTTTGCAATTACTAAAAATTCTCCATGCCTCTTCTAGCAAAGTCTCCAAATCCCGTGCTGTCAGACTGTCACTCTATTGGGAATGACGAGAAGAACGACACAGACTCTCTTGTGAGTTGAACAGAAGAGTTCCTCCAAGGTTTATTACCTCAGATCTTCTTTTATAGACCGATACCTGAAAGTACAGAAAAGTAAAACTCTTATTGGTTAGTAAGCTGACACATCACCATCACTGGTCAGTGGGGTACACCACCCCTTGACCTTCTCTTGCAAGAAAACAAGAAACTGACAAACAGCACCTGCAAGGCTGTCTTCTGTCTCTGAGGATTGTTTTAATTCCTCCTTATGATTTCCCAGGACACCTTCTCAGGCGAGACTGAGAAAGTTATGTGGCCTGCTATTCCACAGGCACTGTGTTCCCTGCTTTTGCTCATAGTTAGCATCCATATCAGACCCTGTAATTTCTGAAGTTTTCGTCTGACGTCCCCTGTAGATTGTCCTATAAATAAACCCACTAATTGTTGTGTCCCTTCCCCAGACTCAGGATCTAAAGTTGTATGGTGATGCTTTGCATCTTGTAAATGTTCTAAAAATTCAGGTATTTCAGAAGGACCTTGCTTAATTGCATACAGGGCCAACCAGTTTGTTTTAGGAATTGCCCTTTCTAACCCTTTTACTATAAAATCTTGATAATCATCTCTTTTTCTCATATCATAATCATCATTAGGATTCCATTGTGGATCCTGGAGAGGAAAGATATCATTAACTCTGCTTTGTGTTATTCTGCAAGCATCTTCTGCTAAACCCCCAGCTACCTTCAAAACCAATTGTTTTTCAATCTCTGTTAAGGCATCCAACAACAGCTGGAGATCTAACCAGTCAGGTCAATGATGTTTAATCATAAACTTCAGCCTCTTTGCCACTTATTGGGTCACTTAAATAATGTTTAGCAATCTTTTCCCAAGCCTCTAAATCCATTGTACAAAAAGGGATCTTAACTAGCATTGTTTTCCCTTCAGAATTTACTGCCTCCCTCAAAGGTGCTTGTGTAATTTCTTTGGTTTGTTTCTGAGTCCAGGATATTGTAGGAACCATTGGAGAGGGCTCCTCTTCCTCCCTGTCACTGCTAGGCAGTGGGAGAAATTTAGGGGTATGTGGAGTAATCGAAGCAGAGAATAAAGTAGAAACTGGAGCTGAACTTGGAAGAGAAATTGGAGTTGATTCAGCTGTGCTAAAAGCTGGAGCTGGAGTTGAAATAGAAATTGCTTTGGTTAAGGCTGGAGCTGGAGTTGAAACAGAAATATCAGGAAGTGGAATAAGAGCTGGAGCTGGAATTGGCTCTTTGTCTGGAGTGGGGCATGGGACATTGTGGACATGATATTCTGAACCTGAGAGAATTTCAAGCTCTCAGGGGCTGGTTGTTCCCAAGGGAAAGTCTTTGGGAACTTTTTCTTCTCACAAGAACTGTTTGTGAAAATAAGGTTTGGTTTCCCAAAACAAGACACAGATGTTCTGAGAGTGTTTTCTCTCTTGTCCCACCAATGGGATGAGGGAGGTGTTGTTCCTTCTACCAATCAGGATAACCTGTAATCGGAACACCTTATAAAAGGGTTGAAAAACCCCAAAATAAAGGCTTTTCTGCCTCCTGAAAAAACCTCTGGTTGCTGTGATTCTTGGAACCTTCACTCTGTACTTCGCATCCTCTAGCGACAGGACATAAGCTGGAGTTTGGACAGAAATGTCAGGAGGTGGAGTAAGAGCTGGAGCTGGGGTTGAGGTTAATAGCCATCTCAAATTTGCTTCTCCTCTCAGCCCCCCTTGCCTTTTAGGAGGAGGTTCAAACAGCTCTCCCAAGTCTTTCTCCAGTGGAGCAGCTGGGTACACTTTGTCAGGGTGTGTACAGTGTTGATTTATGGAGCATGTACTACATCATTTTAGCTTAGCCTTGTTGTCTTTTTCCAGGGTCAATACCAAGGGGCCCAAGCCCACAGTCTCTCTGCCAGTCAGGGTGGTTCCGGAGGGAGACAAGCATGTCAGCATACGTTACCTCCTCTCATTTCTACTCCCGTCTCAAAAACAGCATAAGTTGTAAAAGAGTCTCATAATGCAAAGTTCCAGCTGAGGGCCACCTGACACCCCCCCAAGCTTGTAAAGTGGCCACCACTGTGTACAGAACTTAACAAGGGCCTTTTTATTCTCTGTACCCCCGTAACCTATGAGCTCCTTCCATTGTGCCTAAATATACCCTCAAGGACTTGTTTAGGGATCTCTTTACTCTGGTTAGTACCCATCACTCTTCTTTTCCTTAACCAGAACCAGCACTTTATTCTGATCCTTATTGTCTCCTCCTTTGCTTTCTGTCTTGCTTCCACCCAAACCTAGCTTCACAGATCTTTACAGTCCTTTTCCAGTCTTTCTCCTGGGAACAACCCACAGCTCAGGTATTAAATGTGACTTTCCACACACCAGCTTCAAAATCTTTGGTTCTAAATCAACTCTATTAGGGAGCTGTTGATACTGGATACACTCTTTGTATTGATTAGCAGAAGAACAATAGTAACATCCTACACAAATTTCACGCTGCAACAGCATCCATGCACAATGCCAGCCCCTAGATGCACCAAAAGCTGCAGGAAGATTCCCACAAATACAAAGTATTCCATTCACTCCTTTTTGATTTTCTAAATTCTGCATAGCCTGCTGTTCCCAATCCAAAGCCACAAGTCCCCCAGCAGATGTCTGATAAGCCTTTTAAATATATTCTCTCATTTCCCCCATCTATCCACCAATTTACTGAATTCACAGACTCCCACGAGTCGAGCCCAAACCACTGAGGAAAAGAGATTCCCTCTATTTGTCTGGCCAGTTTGAATTCTCAGACCAAAGCTACTCTTATTCTAATTCTAGCAATTCTGCAAACACAGTCTCCGTACCCAGGATCACAACTAAGCTCTTATCAAGGGCTTCTACTCTTCCTTGCCAAACTAGTCCTATCCTTTGTCTGTCCTGGATTTACTTCAAAAACATTCATGTCTCAGCTCTCAGAGGCTAATCAGGTTTTTCAAGCACACTTCTACTACTTCACTCAGTGTGTCCTGCACTTATAACTTTTGACCCAAAATGGCAATGTTGCCTCAAAAATGCACCACAGTTTACAAAACACAAATTCAAGTCACACACAAGCAAAGCAATTCATCCATGCAGACTAACACCACAATCTTGTCATTCTTGTGGAAAACACTTACAAATATGCTATACTAAAGCATTCAACTTCTGTATCTCAAGTTTCACAGACAAAAACACCCAGAGAGCGAGACTATACAACTCTTAGAGTTCAGAGCCTTTTAACATGGACTTGGGTGTTACAGTAAATGCTGTTCCCTGTAACCAAAACACACACACACCACAGTCACAGCGGGGAGGGGGCATTTATTAGGGCTTTTACACAACATGCAGCACTATCAGTAGCTTCAATCACCCACTCATTTCATGCTAATAGCACATCTCAACAAACTGTCTCACAGTCACTCTTACAGCCAGGACACACTTGCACAACACAACAACCATAAACCAGGATTTGCCCTTACAGCTCCTAGCCCCAGATTGTTAGCAAACTGAGCTCTCTACAGCACAACATATGGCAAAATCCCCTTCTGCCAGCAGCCAAAGCCTGAGTCCCCCTGGCCAGGCACAACGGCTCAGCCCTCTGCTGGCAACCAAATACAACTGACCAGATACCAGTTCTACTTGCAAGCACTTTACAGAGGCACAGGTTGTGCATGGGACATCTCCCAGGATTTACCAACAGCCTTTCCTAACGATGCATATGCCTTACAGGTCTTTGTTTAAACTGTTTTAAATTTTTTTTCTTTAAAACATACCCTTTTGTCCGGAATTTTTGTAGTCAGGAGTCCTTGTCTGCTGCTGGATAAGCAGGCTGGCCAGCAGAGCCCACTCTTTCAGGAATATCGCAGCAGTGCCCAATTGGGGTCCACAACCTAAGCTGGTCTTACAGCTGAGCAAAGTCTGGTCCTGCCTGGCTTGCCAAAATGAATTATTAAAAACTGATATGATCACTGACAAAGACCCTCTAACTAATTAAATTTAGAAAGTGGTATGTTTATTCACTGGTGGGTGGCATGGGGATCATCCCTAAAAGGGTGACCACCTGAAACAAGGTTCTCTTCCCTCTATTTCCCAAAATCTCACATACAATACGTATGCATAACCCCAGCACCTCCCCACTGAGTACTAAAATGAGGCTATTATTCCTTCACATGTGCGCAGTTCTATTGATTTGGGTTAGTGGTCTTGAATTGGGTCAGTGGTCCCAGAAGGATGAAGTCAGGAAGGTTTTCATCTGGTCTCTTTGACCCTTTGGCACCATCCAAGGCCCCCTGCTTGGTGATCGATTGGTGTAGAGTCCAGGTGATGGCCATTGTTCTCACTGGTTTCAAGCTGCTCTTCTAACTTCTCTAAGTTCTTACTTACTCCACTTTCTTCTATAAACAAGCTCATAATAGCATACAATATAACAATTAGCTCTGGCTTAAGCATTTAATAATCATTAAATTATCATTTGCTTATTGGACTTACACCTTGATCATTATAAATTGCTTCTAACCATTAGCTAAACCTTAACCCTTCAAAAATCATGATTCACAGGTGTATGCATTTGGAGATCATTTTTGCCTTGGTTCATTCTTCCATTTAGTTTAGGAGGTGCAGTGTTAAACCACAAGAGTAAATCACTTCATGCTTGTTGAAAACACATCATAAACTTCTGAGCTACTTGTAAGGAGAACATTCTCTATGCTAGAATTCCCTGAAATGGAAGTTAATAATAATCTGGAATGTCTTGGCTTTTCAACACACACACAAAAAAATTATAGGCTGGTTTTTAATAATCGTTTGCAGTCATCATAAACTTCTAAAAGATATACTTGGATAATTTACTAATTTTCTAAAATATAATAAATTGTTTAAAAAAAAAGTATGAAGTGTCCGGCTGAGGTTTCCTACAAAGAAGGTGGCAGACATCTGCAAGGTGGTATAAGGATGGCAAAACCAAAATCAAATAAAGCACTTTGTTTCAAAATATATTTCAGTTTTGTTTTGAGAACCATGTAATTAATTTCCCATGAAAGGGTTTTACTTACTTTTAATAAAAATATTGAAGAAATTACAGTTTAGATTTTAGTCTGGAATAGTCTGTGCTTTAAAACATAAAGTGAAAAGGTACATAATAATCTCTTCTTAAATTTTGGGACAGTTAGATGAAAATTCACACTTTGAAAAGTAAAATGAAAAGTCACATTTTAGATTGTAGTTTCAATGCAGAAGGTGACTTTCCTTAAAGAACTATTTCTTCTTTCTGGAACAGTTTTTGGAGGAGAAAAACAATCCACAAATGTGTTTACAAGGGTTAATAAGCTATCCAATAAAATTTTGAACATTGATCTGCATAATTTTCCTTCTAAATATTGAGGTTTTGCATCCTGGGGTGTTATTTTGAATAGAATAATGAATGTCAAGACTTTACATGAATGTTCTTTATAAAAAACACAGTAATTATCTGGTCTGACATTTTGTTGTTCAGTGATCTGTCTTCATGTTAAAAAACCTCAATACTAATCCTAGGCATGTGTTTGTTTTAAAATTTGGTATGTTTACAAATGGAACACAGGAAGTCAGGTAGGGAAACCACTGAATATAGTTACAGAGTAAGACACAACTTCTTTCTCTTTCCAGAAAATAATCAACCAAGACAATATACATGACGAGCTGGATAAAGCTTTGCAGTGTGAGCATGAGGCGAGACTGCTTTTACAAGAACACCAGCAACGGCTTCAGGAGTTAAGTAATAGACTAGAATTGCACACATGTGCAGACCCAGATAGAAGCCAAGTCTCAAAGGTGTCTCTGATGGTAAGATTATTCTTCTGGAAGTCACTTTTGTTAAATAAATCAAATAGTGCAGTCTTTGTGTAAATAAAATAACAGGAACAAATACACAGATGCTGCTCAGTCTGCTGGACTCTTAGGCTACTGAGAAAAGGCTTCAATGGGTTTTGGTTTTTTTTTTTAACTTATGGATATTTTTAAGATATGGATATAAAGATGTAAGAAAAAGTCTTCAGTGGGGGTTTGTTTTGGGTTTTTTTGCCGACAATCATTCTGTTTTCTAAAACACATTACACACTACATAGCAATATAGTAAAATATACTAAAAATGGGGGAGCAGGAGATGGGGTTCAAAGTCAGTAATGCTTTTGCTGGGAAATTCATAAAACTTTAGTATGCAGTGGTCCAAATCTACTTCACAATCAATTTGTCTTCCACATTGGTCAGTAGCCAATGGCATAAAGTGAAGTTTATTTGTGCTGATGAGTAGCTCTGCTCTCTGACTGCTGACAGAGCCTCCGTGATGCAACAGAGGAGCTGAGGAGAAGAGACCAAGTTCTGAATCACCAGAAGAGTCTCCTGAAAGACATGGAGCAGGACCGGCAGCGGCTGCATGAGACTCTCCAGGAGACAGAACATGCCCTCCAACAGGCAGCAAAGTGAGCCCTGGGCCTGGAGAATGTCACTTAAAGTGAACAAAAATTTCAATTCCTAATTCCATGGGCAGGGTTTTAGACCTGGTTAGTGTAAGGTTAGAGGATAAAAGTACATCTATCTCTTTTTTAAAAAAATCAGGTATAGTCTTCTTAAAACAAACATGTCAGTTCAGAATACTAGGTCATACATTTTATACAGTTATGACATAATACTGCTCCAAATTCTGGGTGCTGAAATAACTGGCAAACAAAATACCTGTGCTGTTTTACTGATCTGACAACATCTCTTTGGCAGATCCTTAAAGTTGTGTTTATTTCAGAAATGATTGTTTGTTCTCTGTGTTTCCATGCCATCTTTTTATAGACAATTAATTTACAGTAAATACAGAAGCATCAGCTAGGGGGCAGGTCTTAGCTGCCAAAGGGACTGAATCCCATTTTGGACCTAGCTTTTCCTGTGGGACAAGATAGATCTTCCAGCTGATTTCAGGGAGTTTTGGATTTAGACCTAATCCCCACACCATTTACATCATAACCTGGAGTGGAAGGAAAGGCTCAGGCACTGGTCTTGAAAATATTAGTAGTTAAAAGGAGCCCCCTTGACTTGAAGAAGCTTATTACTAACTTATTCTTACAGCCATATGGTCAGATAAAAAATTAGATCTTTGCAGACTTTGTTTTCCAATACTTATCATAGTATGAAGTATGCATTATGAATATTGTTGTTCCATGGCTAGGATCTAAAAAAATTTCAGTTAATTAAAATTTCCCATTGTACCTGGGATCATTTGACCTCTGAAGAACAACATCTGAGAAGATTTAAGGGTTTTATGCTCCAGGGAAATAGTGCAATTCATATAGTCCTCAATGAAATGTTTAACAAGCTAAATAAAATGACAAATGTTATTTGGTATGATTTCATCAAAGCAGGTGTGACCTGCAGAAGGATTTGTTCTAAAAAGATAGCCCTTTTCATCCTGCTCTAATCTGTTTTGGACATTTTTGTAATGATCATTCCTTATGGCCATACATATATCCAGAAAAGATTATTTTAATGTGACGTGGCTTTAAAACTGGCCTTTCCCCCCTCTATATAGTAGCTGAATAGCAACAAAGAAATCCACCCTTCCGTTCATTATTCTAGCAACCCTTCACAACAAATAGGGTTTTTTCCTCCCTTTATTCCATCTGCTTTGCTTATATGTTCCAAACAGAATCTGTCAGTGTTTTCCAGGACAAGAATATAATACCATCCTGCTAAAGTCTTTTATGACTCTATATCCAAGCCATGATAGTTGTTCATTGTGGGTGCAGAGGAGCCCACCGAGCCTGAGATCCTGGCTTTCCCCTGGAGCCAAGATGCTTCTCTGTAAGAGAGAGAAAATGTATCGCTCCCAGGGATCTTTGAGTTAGTTATGTTAAACTGTTGTGCTTCATTGGTGTTCCCCCCTGCTGTCCCACCCCAATACATGTATCTCAGGCTCCCCCCGCCCCTATAAATATCCTGGATTTTCCCCTGTTGGAGAGAATAGCTGTTGCTGGCTCCCTTCGCCAAAGCTCTGCCTGAATAAAGGTTTGTGCTTAGCAGAACGCTGGACCAGCTTTCTCGTCCCTTCTTCCCGTGTTGCCTGCCCACTGCCGCTGAGCTGAGCTGGAATCACTCGACTGCCCGAAGTCGCTCACATGTGCTTCGGCCCAGCCCTTTTCAGGGCTGCCTCTCTAGAGAAGTCGCAGCGCTCCGGCCCCTCCGTCCCCGTCACAACTGGCACCTGACCATGGGGCATTCAAAGACACCCTGAAGGAAGCGTCCGCCCGCAGCTTTAACTGCGCCGCTGTTCGAGCCACCGCCCCAAGAGGCTATCCTCTTAGCAAGAGGCTATCCAAGAGGCTGCGACTGGGACCCTCGTCTGACCATCTGGGGCAAGGAAGAGCCCCTGAGGTCCGGCCACCCAGGTGACCACCCACCCAGCAGCTTTTTGTTCACCCGCCTGCATCTGCTGAAGAGAAATTGTAAGTCAATCCCGTGAAGGGTTTTTTCGGGCTTTTTTTTTCTTTTTCTTTGCTGTTTTACTGCTGGGAGGGGAGTGAAAAAGGATGGGAAATCAGTCCTCCACATCAAGGCTGACCCCACCTGAGAGGGACTTTTACATCCAAGTTGTAATCACCCTAAAAGTGGGAAAATTTAAGTTTTCTAAAGGGGATTTAAAGAGATTTAATCATTGGGTTTTTAAACATTTTAAGATTAATTCAGATTCTGCTAAATTGGGAATTTTTGGGGATAATGTGGGAAGAAAGTTATATACAGTTCAAGCTAAGGGAGATTTTTCTGCTGCAAAACTTTTTCCTGTGTTTCAAAATACTACTTTCTCATTGGAAAAAGAGGGAAAAAAAGAAGAGGGAGTTTTGGGTCCCCAGTTGAACTCCCCAACCCCGTCAACCTCTCCAAGTGTCCCTAAACCCTCTTCCCTATCTGAGAGCCAGTCAGCGGGTGGATGTTGCCCCCGGGCACAGGGCTGCTGCCGTCTCCCTGACACCCCCCTACTATCTACGCTTACCAGGATGGCAATGGCCATACCGCTCTGGGTCTTTCCTCTAACCTCTCTCCCATGCCTTCACACCCGGTTGTGTCCCCCCCAGTTCCTAGCATTAGCACAGATGGTGCCAGCAGTGTGGCCAGCCCCGCCATTTTGTCCCACTCCCACCCTGGTTTTCCCGCCCTCGAAGCCCAAAATGGCCACTTTCCCGCCTTCACCCCTTCTCTTCCTGCCGCATCCTGTTCCTCCTCCCCCCCCACTGCATCGTTGGGTGTAACCGCGTCGGGCCCCGCCCCATCCATTGGGAAACCCCTCCCCATTGTGGACCCCGGTCCCACCCCTTCGCTCTGGGGCCCCGCCCCCAGCGGCACGCCCGCTCCAGGGTCCCAGTGCCCCAGAGGTCAGGACAGCTCCGGCCGGAGCGGGTCCGTCTTGGCTTCCCCACCTGGCCACAAAAGGGCCAGCTCTAGGCACCCGAGCCAGCCCCGCACTGCCACCAAGTGCCCCCCATCTCCACTAGGAGATGAGAGCAGTGAATCTTCTTATTCAGATTCTGAGTATGAAGACCGCTGGGCTGAGGTGCAGAGGGAAGCCACACGAGTGGGGAACTCAGCTCTGTCCCTGAAAATACTTGCCTTTCCTGTAATAATGAGGAGAGACAGGGCAGGGGCACAAGTTGCCACATGGGAATCCCTCCACTATAGGGAACTGCAGGAACTTTGTAAAGCTGCCGAGGAACATGGCAGGGGTTCACATTTTTTTAAACACTTGCTGGAAGCCTCCTTCTCTGCCCACGTCATGGTCCCCCATGACATCAAAAATATTATGAACTGCCTTTTCTCCCCAGCAGAGTACATGTTATGGGAGAGGCAGTGGAAAAAACATTTAAAGCAATTGGCAGATGTTTATGCTAAAGATGCTAACTGACCTAATTTTACTTTAGAGCAATTAGCAGGAGAAGGAGATTTCCAAAAGCCCCGAGATCAGGCCCGGGATCTGCCTGAAGCAGCTTTACAGGATATAGCTAATGCTGCCAAGATACCTCTTTTTGCCACCCCTGATGACAAAGTGCCAACGCAGTGCTTCACCAATATTAAGCAAGGGGCAACTGAGTCTTTTATTAAGTATATTGATAAGTTAAAAGTGGCCATTGAAAAGCAGATGGAGAGCCCTCAGGCGCAAAAAGAATTATTAGTAAAAATAGCAATGGCCAATGCTAATCTGGAGTGCAAAGCAGTTTTGTGAGCCCTCCCACTTGACCCCAAACCAGCCATAGATCAGATGGTTGAAGCCTGCACCAAGCACTTCTCTGCCTCAAGTGAGAATACAGTGGCACTTGCAGTGGCTAAACGAGTGGCAGAGGAGATATCTGGAGCTTATGCTGCAGACCCCAATACAAATCGTTGTTTTAATTGTGGCGAGCCTGGACATTTTTTCAAAGACTGTCCCGAGAGACATTCTGTACAACCGCCAGCCCACCAACAGTTACCCAGACAAAACTGGGTTTGGGAAAACAGGCATTCGGGAAACTTCAAGCAGAGCGCGGAACGGCCCCATGCTTCGACACCAAATCAAATGCCACACCGCTCCACCCCTCCTGCCAAACCCACCATCCTGCCTCCACGGGGACCCTGATATCAAGCCCAGCAGGTGGAGTGCTTCAGATGGGAACCTGGTGTCAACTGGTAACTAGACTCTCTTTACATATGGAGGGTGACTGTATTTACAAAATCCCCACAGGGAAACATGGACCACCAGGCAGTCCCTCCAACATCTTAATGCTTGGGGATCCAACCAACTTTCCAGGGCAAATTCATACTGTTCCTGAGGTTCAGACTATATACCCTGGAGATGAAATTTCCATCTCCCTGACCTGCATAGACCCTCCTTATTATTTAAAGGAACAGACTCCTGTGGCACAGGCCTTTTTACTTCCTAGTGACTGCCCAGATCAGGTTCCCCTCAACCCCAGCACTATGTGGACTCAGGTTGTGGGCTCCAGCAAACCCATCATGGACTGCAGCCCGTTTTGTTATGGGGAAAGGATTCAGCACCCAGGAATCCTAGACACTGGAGCAGATGTTACCATCATTGCCTGCTCTGAGTGGCCAGACAATTGGGAATTACAACCTGTGGCAGGCATGATTTCAGGAATTGGAGGGATGACAGCTTCCATGAGGAGCAAACGGAATATTGTCATCAAAGGACCTGAGGGAAAAAGGCAACCATCAGGCCATTTGTGGTGAGAGCACCAATCACCCTCTGGGGACGGGATCTCCTGTCCCCGGGCTTCTCTGTGGATTCCCAGCAGGGATTTTTAGTGGGGGTCACTGAGAAGTGCGCCACACCTACCATCCCCCAACTCACCTGGAAACAGCACCATCCAGTGTGGGTTGATCAGTGGCCCCTATCTGAGACCAAACTGCGCGCACTGGAAGCCCTTGTGGAAGAGCAGCTTGCCAAGGGCCACATCACTGAGTCCAACAGCCCTTGGAACTCCCCTGTCTTTGTCCTATGCAAACCAGGCAAGGACAGGTGGAGACTCCTTCATGACCTCCGGAAGATCAACGATGTCATTGAAGACATGGGATCCCTTCAGCCTGGCATGTCCTCCCCTTCTATGCTCCCCCAGGATTGGAAGCTGGCTGTCATTGACATCAAGGACTGTTTTTCCCACATACCCCTCCATCCTCAAGATGCCCCCAGATTTGCATTCTCAGTTCCCTCTCCAAACAGACAAGTGCCTTTAAAAAGATACCATTGGCTGGTCCTTCCCCAAGGGATGAAAAATTCTCCTGCCATCTGCCAATGGTACATGGCCCACATTCTGTCACCTGTGAGGACCCTGTTCCCAGATGCCGTCATCCTCCATGACATGGATGACATCCTGGTTTGTGCTACTGACGATGACTATCTGCACCGGTCTTTACAAAAAACTATCCAGACAATTGAGGACGCTGGATTTGAGATACACGAAGACAAGATCCAGCACACCTGCCCTTGGACCTACCTAGGACTCCAGATCTGTGAACGGACCATCGTGCCCCAGCAGCTGACCATCAAAGACGACCCCAAGACCCTGCGGGACTTACATCAGCTCTGCGGGTCCATCAGCTGGATACGCCCTCTGCTTGGGGTAACGACAGAAATCCTTGCACCCCTCTTCAACCTGCTCCATGGCAGCGAGGCCCTCGATTCACCGCGCTCCCTCACGCCAGAGGCCCGAAAATCCATCCTCAAGGTCCAGGAGGCCCTGTCTTCACGGCAAACCCACCGCTATGAGCCCAGCCTGCCCTTCCAACTGGTTATCCTGGGTAAGGCCCCGCGCTTACACACACTCATTTTTCAATGGGACATGGCATTGAAGGATCCACTCCTTATCATCGAGTGGATCTTGACACATAACCAGCCTACTAAGACTATTACCACTCCACAGGAAATCATGGCTGAACTTATTAAAAGAGCTAGAGTCTGTCTCCGCACTCTTGCAGCCTGTGAGTTCACATGCCTCTTCCTCCCATTGGCAACTGGAAGTTTTGAGCCTTTGCTCCAAACCAATGAGAGCCTTCAGTTCGCTCTCGATAGCTATTCAGGCCAAATTTCTATACACCCACCTGGCCACAGACTTTTCAAAACGACATTTAATTTGGTCCCCAAATCATTACAGAGCAAAACACCACTCAAAGCTCTGACAGTTTTCACAGATGGCTCGGGGAAATCCCACAAGTCAGGCATGACTAGAAAGGACCCGAGGACACAGAAATGGGAGTCTGATGTCCAAGTGGTTGAGGGATCACCACAGATTGCTGAATTAGCAGCCGTTGTCAGAGCTTTTGAGAAATTCCAAGAACCTTTCAATCTGGTGACTGATTCGGCTTATGTGGCTGGAATAGCTATGAGAGCAGAACATGCATTTCTAAAAGAGGTCTCTAACCCAAATTTATACAAATTGCTTTCTGAATTAGTGTATCTTATCTCCCACAGAAAGCAACCTTACTATGTCATGCATGCGTGGGCACATACTGACCTCCCAGGTGTTATAAATGCAATGGCAAAATAATGTTAATATAAAAAGCGATTTATTATAAAACAATTTCAATCACAAACAATGAGAGAAAAAAAAACCACAATAAATCAGCGCAGCGCTGGGTGGAGAGGGAGACGTCTATACCCGGAGGTACAGATTTACCCAAATCCACAAAGGAGGGTAGACTGTCCGGAGTTTTTATAGGGATTTTGTGTCCTGAGGCCAAAACTCCGAGCAGTTACTGTTCAACAAAGAGTTTAGATGGCTGGTTGAATGAATTTCCTGGAACCGTGGAACTGAATCAATAGACGACTGGGCAGAGTCCTCTCGCATGTGAAAGGTTCTGAGTGCTTCTTGACTGTATCTTCGGTTGGACTCTCAGGGTGAAGTGTCCAAGTCCGGTGCGGAGTCGACGGATATCTCGGCTGGGCTTCCACTTATTGTCTGGCCTGATTGCATCTTCAGTTGGGGCTTGCAGGGAGGGGTGCCCCGGTGCAGTGTGGAGTCGATGGGCATCTCGGCCTGGCTCCTTTCTTTGTTTAGCTTAATTGTTCGTGTCCTGCTCTTTCTTTCAGGCTGATGAACGTCGCCTAGGGTCGTTACCGCCTGAATGGGTAGTTACTGCTGGGTTTGGGGAAATTCTTCGGCCACACTATATTTTATATAATTTTTACATTGTTACAAATCTAGTTATATACTTATTTATTCTTTCACTAATTTTTATCCAAGGTTACATTTATCACACAGGTGCCATTGCCAAAGGAAACAGGAGGGCAGATGCCTTAGCCATGCCTGCTGGAGCAGCCAATGTCCCTGACATTTTCACACAAGCAAAATTGTCCCACCAGTTCTTCCACCAAAACATGCCTGCACTGATGAGAATGTTCAGACTACCCAGAGACCAGGCTAGAGCAATAGTTGCCACCTGTCCTAATTGTCAGTCTTTCCAAATACCGGTCGTTAACTCTGGGGTTAACCCCCGAGGACTTAACAGCTGCCAGATATGGCAAACCGATGTGACTCACGTCCCGTCCTTCAGGAGAGTCAAATACGTACATGTCTCCGTAGACACCTTCTCTGGTGCAGTGTTTGCCTCAGCCCATGCAGGAGAAAATGCCAAGCACACCATCCAACATTTCCTCCTTGCTTTTGCTACCCTGGCAGTCCCAGAACAAATTAAAACAGACAATGGACCTGCTTACACCTCTCACAAATTAAGAGACTTTTTCAATGAGTGAGGAGTGAAACACACCATGGGCATTCCTCATTCCCCTACAGGGCAATTGTCTTGGTTCTAGAAGACAGGTGTCTGCTAGGGAGAGCAGGAGCTTCCCTTGGGATGAAAGAATGTAGACCCTCTCTCTCCGAATTATTATAATTTTGAAATCAAGGGGCTTTCAGGCAGAGATCTGGGGATAGGAATAACAGTTCTTTACTAGTATAACCAGGCAAACAAACAAACAATAACTACAGCAATAACAAGAAAACAGAAACAGGGACCCCGGGACAGCCTTCTCAGCTGAGACGGGATGGAGGAGAGGCTTTGTTTTCACAAACCCCCTTGGGCAGTCAGTCCCGGTGCTCCTGCGGGGCTCCGAGGAACAGTCGGCTGGAATAGCAGGGATGAGCAGAGATCCTGGGCTGGTGGATGAGGTGTATCAGCAGCTCCGCGGCGGTGCCTGGCACTGCCACACGTCCCAGCAGGACAGGGGGTGAGAGGCCGCCAGCAAAGAGGGGAGAAGGAGAAGAAGAAGCAGCTCTGTCTGGGTGATGGCAAAATTCCCTTCTCTCCACCGCAGCAGCTCTGCAACCCAGCACACGAACGTCCTTCCCCGAAGCCGAAGAAAGCCAGCTAAAAATCTGTCCCCACCCTCCTTTTCTGCCCCCTTCCCCTCCCCCCTGGGCCCGACCACTCTTTGTCCATTGTCAAGCACCCCTAAGTACCGGTAGTTAGGTTGTCCCAGCACATAATGGGTAAAAATTCCCCGGGCAGGCCAGAAGGACAAAACAAAAAAAAAAGGACACCTAACCCTCAACACTATCCACCCTGAATTTTTTCCCATACCAAAATGTTACATCAAATATTAAACCTTTAAATTATACACGAACACATACTACTTTAACTATATACATATGTACATGCAGATACAGATACAAGCACAGTGTCATGGGTAGTTCACCCTAAAACCAGGTCCCCTTGGGGTATGCACCGGGTCTCTCCATCTTTTTGCATTACCCACTAAGTGCAACCCGGTCCCTGAGCAAAGACAACCCCATGGATTGGACTGTCTTTGCTGGAGGCAGAATTAACCCAAACAGTTTTTTCTCAGCATACCTCTCATATGTACCACTGGAACCTTATCTCCATCTGTCGTTCTAAAGGGCTCAGATTTGGCAGGGCCTGCTCGGTTAGTGGAACCTCGGGTGTTCACCAACCATGTGGCTTTTGCTAAATTAATCTCTCAGTTCTTGAAAGTTCCCCCACCCAGTGCCTTCAAGCTGGTTTTAAGCAGGCTATTGCACTGTTCAACTTTTCTAGCAGCGGGTGCATGGTAGGGGATATGGTACACCCACTCGATGCCATGTTCCCTAGCCCAGCTGTTTATAAGGCTGTTCTTGAAATGAGTCTCATTGTCTGACTCAATCCTCTCAGGGGTGCCATGCCTCCAAAGGACCTGCTTTTCAAGTCCCAGGATGGTGTTACGGACAGTGGCATGAGGCACAGGGTAGGTTTCCAACCATCCAGTGGTGGCTTCTACCATTGTGAGTACGTAGCGCTTGCTTTGGCGGGTTTGGGGCAGTGTGATGTAGTCAATCTGCCAGGCCTCCCCATACTTGTATCTGGACTACCGCTCGCTGTACCAGAGGGGCTTCAGCCGCTTGGCCTGCTTGATTGTGGCACACGTCTCACAGTCATGGATAACCTGGGAAATACTGTCCATGGATTGGTCCACCCCTCAGTCTCGTGCTCATTTATAGGTGGCATCTCTACCCTGATGACCTGAGGCGTCATGGGCCCATCGAGCGAGGAACAACTCTCTCTTGTGTTGCCAATCTAAGTCTGTCTTTGACACTTCTATCTTTGCAGCTTGATCTACCTGCTCATTGTTTCGGTGCTCTTCATTAGCCCTACTCTTGGGGACATGGGCATCTACATGGCGGACCCTCACAGACAGTTTCTCTACCCTGGTGGCGATGTCTTTCCACTCATCAGCAGCCCAGATTGGCTTTCTTCTGCATTGCCAGTTGGCTCTTTTCCACCTTTCCAGCCATCTCTACAGAGCATTGGCTACTATCCATGAATCAGTGTAGAGGTAGAGCTTTGGCCACTTCTTTCTTTTTGTAACTTACGGAGACTGTCGTATGTCAGAGACTCAGTGATGATTTCAACTTCTGGCTCCCCTGTGGGTTGTGAGGACCCTCCTTTCTTATCCTTATCAACAGGGTGCTGTGATTTCATCTTAGACTTTCTCGTTTCCACAGGGGCAACAGCTGCTGGCTGGGACTGCCCTTGTGGTTCAGCTGGAACCTGGACAGTTGTAACATCTGTGGGTTCCACTGCAGCACCATCAGACTCTCCCTCTTTGGGGCAGGGGGAGGGTTTCTCAGCAGCTGAGGAAATGCACTCCTTTAGCATCTGGCCCATCTCATGCATCTCCTTCACCAGAACCCTCTTCCACTCTGGGTGGTTCATTTCTGAGGTGGGCTGTGGGGCAGGGGCAGGCTCTGGAGCAGCACTCCCCGTCTCTGGGGTTGTGCCAGGTTCTGGGGCAGCACCCCCTGTCTCTGGGGTTGTGCCAGGTTCTGGGGCAGCACCCCCTGTCTCTGGGGCTGTGCCAGGCTCTGGAGCAGCACACCCTGTCTCTGGGGCTGTGCCAGGCTCTGGGGCACCACTCCCTGTCTCTTTCCCTTTGTCTCTGAAGGCTAAGTAGAACAGGCCTATCAGTACCACCAGCCACTGTAAGATGTCATTAGCATCCAGAGAAGATTTTAACCCTTCGAAAACTGGCGGGGTAGGCCCAAGGAACTGGGTGAAAGGTTGGGAGAAAATTTCCCCAGCTGTCTTTTTCTCCCAGTAGGTACCATTATTACAGTAACCCAAAAACCATCCAGTTAGTGTGTGACAGCTCTGAATCCATGAGCCCGCCGCCCAGAGGACGTTAAACATCCATGAATTCCTCACCTTATCAATCCACAAAACAAGCTGGATAATAGCCACAGTAGCCTTAGTTATAGGACCCATATTTAGGTAAGGTACAGCAAATGGGAGAAATATAGCTGTGACCACATGCCCCGTGAACCTGGGTAAGTTCAACAACATGGTTCTACCTAACAAGGTTTCTAAATCCAGCACACAAAAGTTAGGTTATTTAAGAACTGTTATTCCTTTTATACCCTTTTCTCTCAGTGCCCCACGTTGGGCGCCAAAATCTGTCTTGGTTCTAGAAGACAGGTGTCTGCTAGGGAGAGCAGGAGCCTCCCTTGGGATGAAAGAATGTAGACCCCCTCCCTCTGAATTATTATAATTTTGAAATCAAGGGGCTTTCAGGCAGAGATCTGGGGATACGAATAACAGTTCTTTACTAGTATAACCAGGCAAACAAACAACAATAACTACAGCATTAACAAGAAAACAGAAACAGGGACCCCGGGACAGCTTTCTCAGCTGAGACGGGATGGAGGAGAGGCTTTGTTTTCACAAACCCCCTCGGGCAGTCAGTCCCGGTGCTCCTGCAGGGCTCCGAGGAACAGTCGGGTGTATCGGGTGTAACCCTCAACAGCAATCAATAGTGGAGAGGACACACCAAAACCTGAAAAGAGTCCTTGATCACCAGCAGGGAGGAACAGAGATCATTCCTCCCATTGAGAGGCTCTGTAAGGCTCTATATGTCATGAACTTTCTAAATTGCTCGTCTACAGAGCCTGACCCTCCTGTAATACGGCACTTCTCTAATTCAACTCATGCCAAACTCACGGAGAAGCCGCCAGTGCTGATCAAGGGTCCTGAATCACAACAGACATCAGGACCTTTCCCATTGATTACCTGGGGGAGAGGGTATGCATGTGTGTCCACACCATCAGGACCTCAATGGCTCCCAGGGAAAAATGTAAAACCTTATTTAGGCCCTACAAACCCTGCACCAGACTCAGAACTTTCAAAGTCTCCTGAGACCCACACAGGTCCAGAAAAACAGCAGTCCACTGCAGCCTGGAAACGGAGAAGTCATTGGAGTCCACCATATTGACCTGCCACCAGACCAACAACCAGACAGAGGCCAAACCATCCTGCTACCAGGGCCACAACAAGACAACAGCCAATGTCACGCCTGACACTGTGACATTACACAAGTCTTCTTAACTCCCTCCCCCTCCCTTTTCCCTCTCTCCCTTCCCCTTCTTGCCCTCATTGCCTAGCTCAAATTGCCAGTTTACACCAAAATGCACCTCTGTGCTGCTGCTAGTGTCAGGTCACGTGTCCCCAATACACAGAATAACCCTGCTTATAATTGTTTTTTTTTTAAAGAGGGGGGAGACAGGTGAGGAATGGGAAAAAGGAAATAACGCCCCCTCCAAAAATCAGAGCTAATCTGTTATGTCCTGTTATAGAAAATGGAGAGCAAAACCATCCTTGGGTTCCTGATGTTCCTGACCATCTGGATGCTCCTGAAAACATCAGCTGTGGAGGCCTGGCTAGTAGCACAGCCCCAGGAGAACGTGTGGATCACCCTCGCAAAGACGCTCCAACAAGAACAGGTGCTTGTCCATGGGCAGCGCCACCAACCCTCTGTCATCCTGCCTGGTAGGGATTCCTTTAAAGCCCCATGAATATCCTTTCACAGGGAAAGAACCCAACCCGGTAGACATTTGGGATGAGTGGACAAAGATCTTGCCCCATGCACCAGAGGAACCCCAGGAATTAGAGCTTTTGGGATCCTCCAAAGCTACCTATTGCATAAATTTTAATTATCACCCAGTAGCCAATGCATGGCCTGCCTCAAAATACCAAAGGGCAATTAAATCAAGGAAAAATGTGACTCCCAACAGTAAAATTTACAATCAGTCCAAATGGTGCAATTACACCAGCAGCACACGATCCACCTCCTCTCACTATCCCAGAGTGCTGCCCTGGGGAGTGTTCTTCATCTGTGGGGATAGAGTGTGGGCAGGAATCCCTTCCCCACTCCAGGGAGGTCCTTGCACACTTGGACAGCTTACCATCCTCACTCCAAATTCAATTCTAATACATGTTTGGCTGAAAAAGAATGAATTGGCCTGCCAAAGAAAGATCTCACCCAATTAGCTGGAAATTGTGATAGCCAAATTAAAGATCGGTCCTACACAAAGAGGGTGGTGATGTCAGCATTTTTGCCTTGGACAGCTGCTGCTAAAGCCCTTAGTGAGCCTTCTCACCTGGATTGTTGGCTTGGTAAGCAGGCCAACCGGACCTCCTCTGTCCTGAGTGACCTCCTGACAGATGAAGAGACTGTTAGGCACGCCACGCTACAAAACCGAGCTGCCATAGACTTCCTACTCCTGGCCCATGAACACGGCTGTGAGGAATTGGGCAGTTTGTGCTGCTTTAACCTCTCCAGCCCCAGTGAAGGCATCCACACCCGCATCCAGAGACTCCAACATGCAGTCCAAGAACTCCAGACTGTAAAGGAGTCCCAGTGGCTTGAGGACCTTTTTGTGAGCTGGGGCCTCAAGAGATGGGTTGCCTCCCTCCTCAAAAACATTTTTTGGGTTTTCCTAATTGTTATTATCTTCCTAAGTATATTTTCATGTTTTAAGATGCTATTAGCTAATTCTAGGAGATGCCTTTTTAATAAGTAAAGGAGAGGGAGTTGTGGGTGCGGAGGAGCCCACCAAGCCCGAGATCCTGTCTTTCCCCTGGAGACAAGATACTTCTCTGTAAGAGAGAGAAAATGTATTGCTCCCACAGGTCTTTGAGTTAGTTATGTTAAACTGTTGCGCTTCATTGGTGTTCCCCCCTGCTGTCCCACCCTGATACATGTATCTCAGGCTCCCCCCCCTCCTCCCCTATAAATATCCCATGTTTTCCCCTGTTCGAGAGAATATCTGTTGCTGGCTCCCTTTGCCAAAGCTCTGCCTGAATAAAGGTTTGTGCTTGGCAGAACGCTGGACCAGCTTTCTCGTCCCTTCTCCCTGTGTCGCCTGCCCGCCGCTGAGCTGAGCTGAGCTGGAAATCACTCGACTGCCCGAAGTCCCATACACGCGCTTCAGCCCAGCCCTTTTCAGGGCTGCTTCTCCAGAGAAGTCGCAGCGCTCCGGCCCCTCCGTCACCGTGGCAGTTCATTGATAGGCCTATAATTTCATCTATTTTAATTGCTTATCCTCAACGGAAGCATCTTTTGTATGGAAATGCACCAAACAGGGGAACATGAACTATTTTTAGGGTTTGCATTGGAGATATGAATAAGAAAGAAAATCCTAACAGTTTGAATTATCAACAATTCTTTTACAAGACGTGACAGCCATGAAATAGCAGAAGATTAATTTCTACATTGGTAGACCTTCAGTTCTATAAAGTTACTCCATTGTTCTTGGTTGTTTTTTTGTTTTATTTTTATTTTATAATAGAGACAAAGAGTTAGTGATTAATCATATGAAAGCTGTTGATGCCACCCTGAATGCGGAAAGAATTTGAAGTGTTCCCTCTGATTTGTGTTTCCAAACACACCAAAGCCTTAGAACTGCTTATTCTCAGGTGAGAAGTTGTTGCAAAGCAACTTCCTTTCCTCAGAGTTGAAGTTTCTCCCCTCAACTTCTTCCATCTTAAAAAATCACAGTGAGATAAAATGGTTTTATTTTGGGGTTGGTTGGTTGGTGGAATTTTTTGAGTCTTGGGAAATGGTGGTAGGTCAGTGGGTGGCTGTTTGTTTTGTAGTTTTTTAATTTCCTCTTCCCTCCCTCCCTCCCTCCCTTCCCTCCCTCCCTCCCTCCCCTCCCTCCCTCCCTCCCTCCCTCCCTTCCCTCCCTCCCTCCCTCCCTCCCTCCCTCTCCCTCCCCTTCTCTCTTTCTCTTTCTTTCTTACTAAACGCTTTTTCCTTTGTTTCTCTTATAAACCATTAACTTTTTTATAATAGCCTTTCCTTGAAACCACAACCATTTCTGTTCTGTGCGTTGCATTGGTTTTAAAATGTATTTCCTCTGAATCAAATTTACTTTCTCCGAGCAGAATCTTTTCGGTCTCACTTTGTACCCCAAGGAACCAGTACACCTCGTGGTCCTGCTCCTGACAGTGAATCTGCTTTTCAAGCAATTAGAGTCATTTGGATGTGGGTTCAGAGCCAGCATCTCCTTTCATGCTGCACGGACTCTGCAGGCCAATACAGCAATATTTACAGCTAAACATAGTGGAGCAATACAACTAGTGCAAACAGAAACGTTCTGAGACATTTTTCAGAACAGAAAGTTATAAGACAGAGATTAATATTTTTGTAATTTTTTGTACTTAAATTTTTGTAGTTTCTTTTTTCTAGTCATCCGCATTAGCTTGCATATATTTATTTTTTATTGTGTTTGGTTGCTTGGTTAGTTGGATTTTTTTGGTTTTGGGTAGTGTTGTTGGCAGGTGGGTCAGTGTTAGGTTTTTTTTCTTCTTTTATTACTGTTTTTAAATACTTCCTTTCTTCTTTTTTTTCTTTATTTTTTTTTAACCAAAGGTGGCTTCCTTTCTTTCTGTTTCAACCCATTAACAATTTTGTAATAGGCATTCCTTGCAACAATAAGCATTTCACTTCTTTGCATTTCCTTGCTTTTTAAACTTTACTTTCTCCAAAGTTGTAGAAGTTCATCAGACTGGGTTTTTTTCTTGTTGCCCTCTGTCTTTCATTTTTTTCTTGGAAATAGTGTAGAACAGAGTTCGGTAAATCTGGACCTCAAATAATTTTAACTTTTTCTTAGTACTGTTTATACTGGATGGTTTGCTTTGAAATGTGTGAATGTTCTTACAGTGGTAGTAAGCAAAGTAAAATCTGATCGTGTCGTGGGTTTGATACTGGCAAATGTTTATTTGTAACTACAAAAAAATCATTTACCTATTCTCCTCTGCCATAGTTGAGCAGAAGAGGGGGAAAGAACAATTAAAAAGCTCATGAGGTGAGATAAGGATTAGGAGGAAAACACTTTAAGGGCAAAACAGGCTCAAAACTTTCAAATATATAAAGAAAAATCTATTAACAGAATTAAAAAGGGATAATGGGAACTAAAACCACTTTTCTCCTCCTCCAGTCCTTCTTTCCTTCCCACTGACAACACAGGGAGACAAAAACATGGGGTTTTCAGTCAGTTTGTCACTTCTAAAAACCTTTCTTCAATTTGCTTAGGGTGAGGAGTCTCTTTTGCTATGCCATGGGGTCTTTCCCATGGGAGACAGTTCTCTGTGAACTTTTCCAACATGGTTCTAATTTTCAAGAGTAGCAGCCCTGCCCAAATCTGCTGCAGTGTGAGTCTCTCCCATGGACAGCATTCTGCCCACAACTGCTTTTTTCCTGGGCCATTTAGTTCATAGGGGTTTTGTTTTAAGCTGTTCTAGTATAAAAGCAAGGGGTTTTTTGTCTCTCTCTGGAAGCAAGGGTTCTCTGCCTCTCTCTCTCTCTGTTCAAGTCTCTCACCAGATCACAGCTTCTCGGCATCCACGCACTCCAGCGTGAGCACCTTTTTCTCAAAGGCTGTGAGTGAATTTTGCATTCCCCCACGCACTTCATGAACCACGGGGAAATAGATTGTTGTATTATAGTCCTCACCACAGCTGCAGGAGAATTTCATCTCTGAGGCCCAGAGCACCTCCTCCTCCCCCTCCATCTTTCTGCACTGACTTTAGTGTCACCATGTTGTTCTCCTCACAGGTCTTCACCTTTTCTCTGACTTGGGAGAGAATTAGTGTTCATATTGTTTGTTCTCAAGTTCTAGCAACTGAAAAGTTTTACAGAGTTCTTCAGCGTTGAAAGGTTGATCCGGTCCAGGCTCCACATTGGGGAATTGCTCACCATGCCTGTCACTGCTGATCATGTGGTTCCCACGGACACCACATGGGCCTTGCTGGCTCCACTCAGCGCCTCTCTTCATGCAGAGCACTGAAAAGGAAAAAAAAAGCCGCTGCCACAGCCTTTTGCCCTTCTGTTCGCGGCATGGCTGGCTAAAAGCAGCTAAACAAATAAAGTTCATTTCAAGCCATGCTGAGATAGCTGCAACTGCATGGTGCTGCCCCAGCAATGCCAATCTTGGCTGCACGGTCCTGGCCACATGGCCAGCCCCAAGCCGGGAGGGCCCCAGCACCTACCCACCCCTCCAAGGAAGGAAAAGGGAGTTCCCAAGGTTTTGTCTTTTGTAAATAAATTATCGTAGAGACATTACTGGCTTTTTTAATTGGCTTAGCAGTGTGCCTATTCTAAGAGGCAGTTGGTGATTGGTTTTGCTGGGCACGGAGAAAGCTTTTAGCAGCTCCTCACAGAAAAATCATTTCCATGGCTGGCTTCTTCCCTCCTCACCAAAAACTGACCCTTGCAAAACCAACATAGATAGGCCACAAAAGAGAATTTCCCAACTATTGAGATGATTGCAGACATTAAAGAATGGAGATACCAGTAAAGACAAAACCAGAAGAGCGCACTGACAACATTTATTAAGCTGGAAGGGTTTATAATGCTGAACACACCAAGCTGTGATGTCTCCCAGAAACTACTTTTTTACAACAAATACTGGAGTATTTGCAATCCTTACCTGATTTTAATCAACTGGCCATCACTTGCCAACATTACGGCATAGCCAAGGAATGCAGGTATCCCAGTACAAAGGCTCACTTTGTCATGTGGCTTTGCTTACACAAGTAATAGCTGGAACCAAATAGTAGAAATCACACAGCTTAAAATGATAACAATATGAAACTTATATTATAAATCACATTACATAACTTTGGACAAGGTGTTAAAAAACACAGTATATTTGGTAAAGAAATGGCCTTTTCTATGAAAAAATTGTTCGATACTCAGTATTCTTGTTATGTGACCTTTTAACTTGTCAGACTATTGCAACATATTTGAATAATACAGTTATTTTACATGTTGCCTGTAACAATATGCCTAACTAATACTTGAAGAGTATTAAGTGTTGATTTCAACTGATGGTGAAACATGTCCAGAAGTAAATCAGTCCCTTCTGTGGCTTACAGGGCAAGTGTTCCCCAATAACAGTGACAGAGAGATTGTAGAATAAGTTTGTTTACTTGATTAAAAAGCACACCCTAGCAATCATGAGGGTAAATTACATCTGTAAGTATTTGTAGCACTTCAAATAAACAGCTATTGTTTTCCAACCCTACCTAAGGCAGGATACTTGCGCTAATGTCCTTTGTCTGTTAAAGAATAATATCTATAATCAGGTGTCCTGTGTTTCAAATAAGGACTTAAGACAAGATCCAAACATTTACAAGTACTTCACATACGTACCTTTGTGACGTACTGTGTATTTAACAGCAAATGCAGATTCTCTCTTGTTTTCCATTCTTTTTCTTATTTCAGCACAATGGAGAGAGCCTAGACAACGACATTTTAGCTGTGCACCAAAACGCCAGAGTTATGGCCAAGATTTCTGGCTGCTGCAACCTGAAACTGACCTATCCTCCGATGTGATATGCCACAGTACTTGCACTGTGTCTGGAAGCAACACAGCTGCTGGTGTGAGACCCTACAGAACCTACACTGTGTCTGGAACCAACATACCCTCCAGTGTGACACCAGGCAGAACAGGTTTTGGGTCATCAATGGACATATCCTCCCACGTGATACCTGGCAGAACTTACAGTATGTCTGGAACCAACATACCCTCCAGTGTGACACCAGGCAGAACAGGTTTTGGGTCATCAATGGACATATCCTCCCACGTGATATCTGGCAGAACTTACAGTGTGTCTTCAGCCAACACACCTAATGTGACACCCAGCAGAAGAGGCATTGGGTCATCACTGGATACATTCATCAACCTGATACCAATCAGAACCAATATTGGGTCATCAATGGATGCATCCTCCCGCATGACACAAAACAGAACTTTTACCATGTCTTCAGTCAACACGCCCTCCAGTCTGACAGGGAACAGAACTGGTACTGGGTCTTCAGTCAACACATCCTTGTGTTTCAGACCACACAGAACCAGTTCTTTGCCTTCAGTCAGATCTTTCAGCGAGGATGTCTTATCCAGCACCAGAAGAAATCAGGGAATTTAATTATTGGAGTCCTGGTCATGTCAGTTTTCTTAAGCAATATCCTAGCTTCTCTTCAGAAGGAAAAACTCCAGCAATGTAAAAAGAGCTAATTAAAGTACAGTTTTTATTGTACCTTTGTATTGTAGTTCAGTGTATGTGGTTTTTTGTCTGTAATTTCATATTTTTAGAAAATGTGCATACATATCTTCACATTTCTGTGTTTCTAAATTACTTGTACACCAAAACACTTATTTTCTTAACTATTATTTATGGCAATTAATAATTTTTATGTAGTATATTTTAAAATGTTATAAAACAACACCTTTTGTGTAGTTTTCTTGATTCTTGGAAAAAAAATCCACAAGCCATTTTGGTCTCTGTCTCTCAAAGTTGTTTCATACCTGCCTATCTTAAAGGACTACAATACTTTAACGGGATTGAGAGGGGTCCATGAAATGTACACCAGTGATTCCTCTTGTGGAATGTCATGGCCTTGCCATGAGCCTCTTCTTTTTCTTCTTTTCTTTTTTTCTTTTTTTTTTTTTTCCTCCTATCAGCTCAACTGCAGACGCACATTTAGTTGCAAACTTAAGCCAGATGAGCAAAATAAAAATGATGTGATGGGCCTTTGGGAGCACCCTTTCTGCTTTTTTGGTTGAGCAAGACTCTTGTCCAGGCAAAGAGATTTCACTTAGTGATACATAATCATTTGGCAGGAACTCTATTGATTTCTAGTAACAGCTGGAGGCCTGTATCTCCTCAGGATGTTTTGGCTATCCCATGCTTTATTGGGTTTTGGCTGCAAATACCCTTGCTTTCTTACCTAGAAGTACCATGGCTGGGCAAAAACTGCCCAATGGGTCATATTCCAAAGGCAGTTTGGTCTGGAGTTTGTGAATGAAGGAGACCTTTATCCAATTCCAAACCACATTTAAAAAAAACATAAAAGAGAACTTCCCATCCTTAACAAACAACTGACAATTCAGAAGTGAATGTAGCGCTTAATGGCAGAGTGAAAAAGAATGGAATCTTCCAACAGAGTTGTGGTTTATGAAGTTTTTATTCTGACTCCCACTCACAGCTGGCACTGGAGAAAGCCTATCTACCATAAATTGTTTTGCTGCAACAATCAGAGGCATCAGGCTGGAGAGAGGCGTGGCTGATGTTAGGAGCAGAAGCTGCCCCAAGGAGAAAAAAATAAATGAACATTTACTTCCCAAAGCCATCTCCCCACAGGCACAGGATTCCTCTGGTTCCCAGAAAGACACAGAAATAGGGCTGAGACCATCTGGACCTAAGTGCTCATGGCCAGGACCCTGCTGATGCCATTTGGGTTTTACCTTTTTTCTTTTATGTGTTTTCTATATTCTTCACACATATACTTGTAGCTCTGTGGCCTATTGTATTAATGATTAGTTTTCCCAGTATTTTTCCATAGCCTTTCCCTAAGCAAACTTCCAGAGCTCCAAGCCCCGGGGGGGTACAAGGCGCCAGGGCTATCTTGGTTCTTCCTGGGAACCAAGGCCAAGAGCAGCTCTTTGAGATACGTTTTCATGAAGAAAGTCATACATCTTCATAGAGAAAATACAGCCAGTGCTGACGGGGGGAGGGGGGACTCCAGAGGAGGAGCTTGACCTGGGGGGGAATTGCATCACCGATTGTAGAATTGCAGAACAATTTGTGTAACAAAGAGATCTTGAGCTACTTGTGGTAGACGTGAGCCTGTGCCATCTCCTGTATCTGTACCTGAGACTGGTGCCTGAAATAAAAGTTCATGATGTGTCACCCGGCATTCCCATCCCGTTTGTGAAAAATTAGCCTCCAACAAATGGTGCCCCAAGAGGAGAGTCATCTCCCAAAGATGTGCGCACCCCCCACTGCCCCTTATTCTCAATTGATTCCCCAAAGTATTACATATGCATAGGATTACACAGTACGCCTGTTCATTGTCTGACTCCGCCTGCTCTCATCTCGTATGATAATGTGCTCCATGCCCCTCCGTGCTTCCTCAGTTCTTCTTTTGAAATGGGTCTGGGGTCTTTTTAATGAAATCTTTCTTTTCCTCGAGCTTGAACTTTTCCACTGTGTCCTGTTGGCAGCTCTCCTGCTTCACTTGGACACTGTTCAGATCCCTTGGTTGCAGGTGTAGACGCGGTTCTTTCTTTTTCACAGTAGTCCATCCTCCTTGTCTCCTTCTACAAATACAACTTAAGACAAGAGAAATGATATATGTATCCTTGGACCATTCATTTCATCTTGGCAATTGCTGGTTACATTGTATTCCCCTTGCAAGCAGGACCTGTATAGGCTTGACTTTAACTAAGCACACTTAGTCCTACATCGCTTCTATCTTAAATTCTTTTTCATTCCTTTAACTTAGAATTTTCTCATAACCTGCTCCTATTTTAGTTAAAACCTTAATTTCCTAATTTCTTAACTCAGATGTGCAAGGGATACCAGGCCATGCTCTGTCTCCGCAAATAAGAAACACACTTTGCGACAGTTGTAAGAGTGACTACTGGATGAAACGATGGAGGATGTGTAATTACACCATTGGCTCTGATTTCTGTAGGCAGGATCATATGGAGAGACATCCTGCCTGGCAATTACCCTGTCCCTTATAATTGCTGGATCCCTTATAATTTTAGTTGTTTTACTAGCATCCCATCTTGTTCCATTGTGGAGGGAAGCCAGTCCTCCAAAAGGCTTCCGCCTTGGAGGTCTCTTCCCTAAGATAAAATAAAACTACTTAGTCATGGTGACCAAACTGTGGACCCCTTCCTGCTTTGGGACCCCATGCTATTTCCTTGTAAACTATTGGTCATTTTACCCCGGTCTTAAACCATTGGTCCTTTTCCCAATTCTCCCCTTCCCTATAAAAACCCCAGCTTTTGCCCAGTTCAGTGGATGTGGCCGTCACTGACCCCATCGCAGAAGCCTGCCAATAAAGGACCCTGCGGAATGCTAGACGGCCTCCCATCTCTTGTCCGTGCATCAGTTGGGGTAATCCATGAGTGAGCTGAGCTGAGCTGGAATCACATCTAAAAGAGCTGATTGCTTGAAGCCTCAGGCCGAGCTCATATCGGTTACCCCTGGCTGGAAACTGCCTGGGACCTCTGCATGGCTGCTCCTTGCGGGACCCCTATCCAGGAAGTCTGTGGCAGCCAGAGGTTGGACAGACCCCTGGACCGGCCACAACAAGTGGTGCTCCGAACGTCCTGTGTTGGACCATTGCAAGCAGCGGAGTCCTGGGAGAGAGCGGTGTTCTTTGGGACTGTCCCACCTTCGCCTCGCCATTCCCTCAGTGGATAGCCTCTGTGTTTTAGCAGAACTATCTCAAGAGGCAGTCCAAACACCCTCCATAATTGACATCTGGGACAACATACTCCTGAAGGACTTGGCCTGATCACCACCCAGCAGCTTTTCTTTTGACCCTCATTGGCTGAAGGATCGTAAGTTGAAATATCCAGCTTTTTTCTGTGTGCTTTCTTGGAGTTTTTTGGGTCCTTTTTCTATTTTTTTTTCTCTTTTTTTTTTTTTTTATTTTTTTTTTCTGCTGGGCTGGGACCTGGACTACCAGTATGGGATTAAAGCTACGAAATTCACAGCTATCCCATACTGAGCAAGACCTATATTCCCAAGTTCTAAATACCCTTTCTGCTGGTAACTTCAAACTCTCTAAAAGATATCTTTCTAAAAGAAACCTGAAATCATTTATCCGCTGGACTTTAAACATTTTCCTCACTTTAGCGGAGACTCTATCTGCCTCAGCTCTTTCTGGGAGAGAGGAGGGACCAAACTTTATGCCTTTCAAGCTAACAGAGATTGTTCAGTAACTCATTTTATTCCTTTATTTCATACTATTGCAAAGTTAGTAGAACAAAAATCTCAGTTTAAAATCTCCCGCTGTAACTCCCCTTGCTTCTCTGTATCTCTTCCTTCCTATACAAATATTATTCAGGGTACCTCGAAGCCAGAATCAGGGGAGCTGGTTCTACCACTGCCCTCCTATACATTTGCAAACTACCCTGACTCTGCCTCAGAGCTAAAACCTGCAAAACCAGTATTTCTACCTGAAGCTCCTCTACTCTCTGTCTCCCCGCTTCCTCCGGAGGCCAACCCCTGCCCACCCCGCTCCAGGCAGGCTCTGCGGGGCCCACCCCTCCTCTGCCCCTCCCCCCGCCCCTCCCCCCTCTGCCCCTCCCCCCCTCCTCCGCCCCTCCCCCCCCCCCCAATCCCTCTCCGTGCTACGGGCACTGTGGTGTTTGCCACCACCCCCACCCCGCTCACTGAACTGGGGAGTGTAGGACCTGCCCTGCCCCTGCCCAGCACTGCCGTGGCCGCCGCCCTCGCCCCTCCGCTGGGTGGGGGGTAGTGTGGGATCCACCCTGCCCCTCCCCTCCCACTCCAGCCCCAGCCGCCCCACTCCCTTCCCCCAGGACAGGGAAAACAGCCCCCGTGCCTGCCTCTCCCCCACCCCCGCTCCTCCCTTTCAGGGGAGGAGGAAACACAGAGGCCGTTCCCCAACACCCCACTATGTTCGGCCCCTATGTCTACCCTATGTTGCTGCATGGGGCACCCCCGTCAGTTCCTCCCCACCTCCCGGAGCCTCCCCCACCGGCAGCCACCCTGCCACTCCCGGCTGCTGCACAACAGTGGTTGTGGGGTGGGACACCCGGCCTGGCCGCCATGCCCGTGGCTCCGCCGCCGGCCCCCGGGTTCCCCCATGGCTCCCCCGGCCCCCCCGCCGCAGCTTTCTCCCCTCCCGCGGTTTTTCCCCCGCTGTGGCTCCTGCCGCCGCAGCCATAGCTTCTGCCACCGCAGCGCCGGAAAACCCGGCACCCCCCACCCCTGAGACCTGCGCCTGTTGCACAGTGGCAGTGCTGGGACCACCGCCCCGCGGCCGGGCTGCGTGTCCCCGGTCCCCCGCTGCCCCGCTCCAGGCACCCTTAGTGCACTCGAGGAAGCATTGCACAGCAGATGCACGGCCCTGCATCCTCTTCTGAGGAAGACAGTGGTAGCACCTCAGATTCTAAGACTGAGCCTGAAGATCGATGGCCCCTTACACAGAAGGAAGCCGCCCAGGAAGGTGACTAGGAATTGGCTCAAAAGATTTCAGCCTTCCCAGTAACTTATAAAAAAGAGAGGAGGGGTGGGGCCGCAAACGAAACAGTGTGGCAGCCCGTTACTAACAAAGAACTTGCAAATCTTCATAAGGTAGCAAAAGAACACAGTCAGGAAGCACATCTTTTTAGAAATTACTTAGAGGCCATCTTCTCCACGCATACCTTAGTACCACACGATGTCAAAAATATTGCTCAATGCCTTCTTTCCCCTGCTGAAAATATGCTATGGGAAAGGCATTGGAGAAAACATTTAAAAACATTATCTGACAATTATTCTAAAGATGCAAATAGGCAAAATTTCACTGTTGAACAACTAGCCAGAGAAGATGATCTACAAAAACCTTCAGACCAAAGCCAACACTTTACCTGAAGATACACTGCAGACGTGTCTATAGCATCAAAAACATCCTTACTCCTTCCACCAGATGACTCCTACCCTACCCTGAAATTAGATGTATTTCACTAATATCAAACAAGGGGTAGATGAAAGTTTTTTTAAATTTTTGGATAGATTAAAGGATGCCTTGGAAAACAGATAGAGAGTATAGAGGCATGAAAGGAACTTTGGAGTAAACTAGCTATAAAGGATGCTAATGAACAATGTAAAACTATTCGGAGGGTTTTACTCCTGGACACAAAGTGTTTACACATTGAACAAATGGTGGAAAGCTGTACACACCATTTGTCCACTGAAAACACAGTTGCCCAAGCAGTTGCTAAAGGCATCGCTGAAGGGGTTTCTGGAGCATTTTCAGTGGTGGCCTCCAAAGATAATGCCGGCTGTTTCAACTGTGGAGAATTTGGACACTTTATAAAGGACTGCCCAGAAAGGCCACCCACCCAAGACCCCCACGCTGTCTACCAAAGGCCCCAGAGACCACAGGCGTACCAGAAGTGCTCAGGAAACTTCCAGCATAGCACGGTAAGGCCCTGTGTGGAGACAACAAATCAAAAGCCATCTGGCTCTGTCCCAACTATGAGATTCACATTGGTCAGCCAGGACCAGGAAGATGGGAAACATCACAGAGTATCATCCCGGGAGATAGCAAGTCACACGAGGAAGATCCAATACATAGAGCGATACAGATGGGAACCCGGCTCCAGCTGGTAACTGCACTGTCCATTGACTTTACAGATGAAAGTGTTTACCGTGTTCCCGTAGGAAAGTATGGGCCGAAAGATGGTCCCTGGGACATCCTAATTATAGGTGACACTTTCCATGGTCCAAAGTAAATGTTTGTTTTTCCAAAAGTACAAACGAGAAATGTACAACAAGAAATCTTTGTCCAACTGTGCTGAACGGACCTACCCTTTTATTTTTCACAGAGAACCCCAATTGCACAAGCCTTTCTCGTCCCACTGAACCGCATGGAATGACTTCTCCTCCTCAATCCCACAATCATGCGGGCACAGATTGTAGGCTCAAGTAAGCCAACCATTGAGTGTGGCCTATTCCATAAGGGGGAGAAGATCTACCGACCAGGGATGCTGGATGCTGGTGCAGACCTGACCATCATCACCTACTCAGAGTAGCCAGCAAACTAGGAACTGCAGCCGGTAACAAACATTATTTCAGGGATTGGTGGAGTCACAGTGTCTATGCGCAGTGAGCAGAATGTCATCGTTGAAGGACCTGAAGGCAAGCTGGCAGCCATCTGGCCATTCGTGGTAAGGGCCCCCATCACCCTATGGGGTAGGGACCTTCTATCCCAATGGGGGGGCTGCCTTACGCATTCCCAGCCGGAATTTCTGACTGGGGCCACTGAGGGGCACGCACCACCATCTACCCCTCAGCTCACTTGGAAATGCAAGGAACCAGTCGAGCAGCGGCCCCTCTTGAAGGTGAAGTTGTGCACACTGGAAGCCCTAGTTGAAGAGCAGCTTGCCAAGGGCCACATCGTCAAGACCACCAGCCCTTGGAATTCCCTGGTCTTTGTGCTGAAAAAGCCTGGAAAGGACAGATGGAGACTCCTTCACGATCTTCGCAAGATCGACGAGGTCACTGAAGACATGGGTCCCCTCCAGCCCGGCCTGCCCTCACCACTGATGCTGCCTCAGGACTGGTGCTGCCTCAGAATGAGGTGTAGCGACCTGGTTCGTGAGCGACACGATGGCTAAACTTACAGGCCTGTCGGGCTAATCACACGCGAACACCGATGTGGTGGACGGTGAAGAGCGTTTATTTCCGGTGTGCAAGGTTTTATATGACCGAGATATGATGACGTCATCACCGAGACATTATGGGTTATGGAACTTTGGAGAAAGAGGGACCCTATCTTCACGTACAACGCGAGATCTTCCGATCGGCGTTCCCTATCTGACCGCATCAGACTGGACTCTTGCCACCATAGATATCAAAGACTGTTTCTTCAGCATCCCGCCGCACCCCCAAGACTCCCCCCTGCTTTGCCTTCTCCGTTCCCTCTCTTAACAGAGAGGCTCCACTCAAAAGATACCATTGGCTTTATCTCCCTCAAGGCCTAAAGAACAGCCCAACTATATGCCAGTGGTACATTGCTCACATATCTGTCCCCCATCCGGAAGCTATTCCCAGATGCAGCCATCCACCACAATATGGATGATATCCTGGTGTGTGCCTCAGAAAAAACTTATTTGGACAAAGCGGTTAAAAAGACCATTGAGACCATAGAAAAAGCAGGATTCAAGATTCATGAGGACAAAATGCAGTACACCAGCCCGTGGACTTATCTCGGACTCCAAATTTGTGAAAGAACCATTGTACCCCAGCAGCTTGCCATCCGAGATGACCCAAAAACCCTGAGAGACAGTTTGTGCGGGTCCATCAACTGGGTACGTCCCCTCATAGGAATTACAACAGAGGACCTCATCCCCCTCTTCAATCTTCTCCGTGGCAGTGGAGACCTGGACTCTCCACACACTCTCACACCAGAAGCCCAAGATACCATCACCAAAGTCCAAGAAGCCCTGTCTTCACGCCAAGTCCATCGCTTCGAGCCCAGCCTGCCTTTCCAGTTTGTTATTCTGGGAAAGGCCCCCCCATTTCCATGGGTTGATTTTCCAATGGGACCCTCAACTCAGAGACCCTCTGTTGATACTTGAATGGATCTTTACAATCAACCTACAAAAACAATTACCACCTGTTGTGGCTGGGGCCTGGGGGCCTGTCTGACCCCCAGCTTCTGCCAGCAACAGCCCAGACAGACATCCCAGGGACGGAGCCGCCATCTGGGGTTTCCAGGCAGTCACCAGCCAGGGATAACCCTTAGGAGCATGAGCAAAGGCTTCAAGGGGACCAGCTCTTTTAGAAGGTGATTTCTGCTCTGTGATCAGCTCTGTTCAGCCTAGCCGGCTCCCTTCAGCGGTTACCCCAGCCGGCACAGACAAGAGACGGGAAGATCATACGGCATTCCACAGAAAGTCTTTAATGCAGGCTTCAGCAAAGGGAGCCAGTGATGATCTAAGCACTGAACTGGGCAAAAGCTGGGGTTTTTATAGGGTAGGGGAAGATTGGGAAGGGGACCAATGGTCTAAGACTGGGATAAGATGACCAATAGTTAACAGGGAGATAACATGGGGTCCTGAGGCAGGAAGGGGTCCATAGCTTAATCACCATGACTAGGCAGTTTCTCCTCATCTTAGAGGGTACATCTCCAGGGAGGATGCCTGTCAGACTGGGCTTCCTCCACAACCACCTTTCAAGTAATCATGGCACATCTAATTAAAAAGGCCAGAACTCGCCTCCACTCTCTTGCAGGGTGAGTTCACATGCCACCGACTACTGGAGACCTGGAACATTTACGCCAGACTAATGAAAACCTCCTAGTTCACCCTGGATACCTATACAGGCCAAATTTCCATTCACATACCAAAGCACAAACAGCCTTTAATCTGACCCCAAAAGTAATCCAAAGTAGGACACCTCTCAAAGCTCTAACCATTTTTACAGATGGCTCAGGGTCATCCCACAAGTCTGTAATGACCTGGAAGGACCCCAAGACTCAAAAATGGGGATCTGATGTCCAAATAGTGGAGGGATCTCCACAAACAGCTGAGTTAGCAGCTGTCATCAGAGCCTTTGACAAATTCAAAGACGAACCCTTTAATTTGGTCACGGATTCAGCTTATGTTGCTGGTATAGCTATGAGGGCAGAACGCGGTTTTCTCAAAGACGTTTCCAATCCAAAATCAGACCAATTGATCTCTGCATTAACTTGTTTAATATCTCACAGAAAGCAACCTTACTGTATTATGCATGTGAGGTCACACATCAATCTGCCAGGTGCCATCACAGAGGGGAACAAGAAGGCGGATGCATTGGCCGTGTCAATAAAACTTCTAACATCCCTGACATCTTTGCTCAGGCAAAGTTATCACATGCATTTTATGATCAAAATGTACCTGCCCTCATCAGAATGTTCAAGCTCTCAAAGATCAAGCAAAGGCTATTATCGCGATGTGCCCCAACTGCCAAAATTACAGGTTGTTACCCCTTTTTCCTTAGAAAACCCTATTGTTCCCCTCCTTCAACCCTTGCCAAAACCCTCATACCTCATATCCATTCTGTCCCCCCAAGAAAAAAAAAAAAAACAAACACAAAAAAAGCAAAGAAAAAAACCAACCAAACCACAAAAATACCCCAAAACCAAACCAAACCAAACAAACAAAAAATCAACAACAACAACAAAAAATGGGGTGGGGGAAGGAATGGAGGAAAGGGATGAGGGAGAAAACCCTAAACCTCCCCTCCCACCATAAAGGTAACAAATTTTGCTGATATTCCCTATCAGAAGCCCCATCCCTGTCCAAAGATGAAAATTACCTCCGTTGGTGCTGTCCTCACTGCTGCCTGGATGCTCTTTGCCATGCCATATGCCTTCAGCTGGATTAGCCCACAGCCTAACCATAATGTTTGGGTGACCTTAGCAAGGACACTGAAACAAGATAACATGTGCCTATCCATGAGTAGCATTGACAACCCACTTTCCATGTGTCTGGTGGGGATTCCCTTGGTGGCTGGTAGGGATTCCCAGCAGATGACTGACCCATCTATAATTCAGAGCTCCTCTGCACCACAGGCAAGAGGCCCAGTCCGGTAGATACCTGGGACAAGTGGACAAAAATGTTGTCAAATGCTCCAGAGGAACCCCAAGAACTGGACCTGCTGGGGTCCTCCAAAGCAACATACCGTGTCAAATTTTACTTTAAACAACCAAGCCAACATTGGCCAGAGATTGACCAGACAAAAAACACATACAGAAAAGACATCACCAATTAACAAAGCCTATAATTATCCAGACTGGTGTAATTACACCTGTCGCATACTCTCTGTGTCCTCTCTCCACCCCAAAGTGTTGCCCCAGAGAATGTTTCTTATCTGTGGTGACCAAGTATGGGCTGGGAACCCCTCGTGCTTCCAGGGGGGTCCCTGTAGCCTTGGCAAACTTTCTACCTTCACTCCAAATATCACCTTAGTACATAATTTGAAACAAGAATGCAAATTAAAACGTCAAAAGAGATCCTACACTGAATTTGATGAAAATTGTGATCCTAAACTGTACAATTGGAACAAACCAAAGAGAGCTGCTGTCTCCCTATTCTTACCATGGGTAGCTGCAGCTAAGGCCCTTGGTGAGATAAATTACCTGGGGTGTTGACTTAGCAAACAGGCTAAAGGGACATCTGCTGCCCTGAGTGATCTTTTAAAAGATGAGGAAACATGCATCCCTACAAAATTGAGCTGTGATTGACTTCCTACTACTTGCCCAAGGACATGGCTGACAAGACTTTGAAGGGATGTGCTGCTTCAACCTCTCTTCATGCTCAAAATCCATCCACACAAACATCCAGAAACTGAAGGAACTAGTGAAAGACTCAAAAGTGGAAAACAACCCGGACTGGGTCAATGGCCTTCTCGGTCAATGGGGACTAGCAGGATGGGTGTCATCTTTAGTTAAGGGAATTTTGTGGATTTTTATTGTGATCGTTATTGTATTAGTTATGTTCTCGTGCCTTCTCCATTGCTTTGAAAGAGCTATTGGAGAAGCCTTTTTACTAAATACAGAGAGGGGAGTTGTAGAGGAGGTCCAGTCCTCCAAAAGGCTTCCGCCTTGGAGGTCTCTTCCCTAAGATAAAATAAAACTACTTAGTCATGGTGACCAAACTGTGGACCCCTTCCTGCTTCGGGACCCCATGTTATCTCCTTGTAAACTATTGGTCATTTTACCCCGGTCTTAAACCATTGGTCCTTTTCCCAATTCTCCCCTTCCCTATAAAAACCCCAGCTTTTGCCCAGTTCAGTGGATGTGGCCATCACTGGCCACCTTCGCAGAAGCCTGCCAATAAAGGACTCTGTGGAATGCTAGACGGCCTCCCGTCTCTCGTCCACCCGTCGGCTGGGGTAATCCATGAGTGAGCTGAGCTGAGCTGAGCTGGAATCACATCTAAAAGAGCTGATTGCTTGAAGCCTCAGGCCGAGCTCATATCGGTTACCCCTGGCTGGAAACTGCCTGGGACCCTGTCACGATCCGCTAAGACAAGCAGGAGTTGTGAGAGGTTCGTTTGATCTCAGAGTGCAAAAAGGACACCAAGGGATTTCAGTTAAATCACAACAGCAATAATGCCTCTTTATTTTAGTGCCAACAACATGGGCTATGCGATAGATGAGAGGGAGATAGAGAGAGAGGGATGAAGAGACAAAGTAGAGAGAGAAAGAAGGGGGGGTTATAGCTACCAATGGACGAGACAGGGACACTGGTGTCTTCTTCCATGGGGAGATGTCTCTCCAAGAAAGTAATTTAGAAAAGTCACTTTTATAGTCCGTTTCAAAGCGAGGGACAGTTGGCCAAGAGGTGGGTTATAAATCCATAGGCTATTGTGATGAGACCCATTGCTTTGGGAAGCAGGTGTAAGGTACAGAACAGGCCGCTCTTCACAAGTCCCTGCTCACCAGCAGGAATGAAGGCAGTGTACCATGGTAACACAGCAAGCACACCTGCAAATAATCGCTTGGCCAGCATCCACCTCAACCAGGTCAGAACCCCTGTACAAAGTCCCTTGGGGTCTTTGGGGTCTTAGTCTCTGTTCTTGTGACGGTCATGAGGCAAATGAGGAAACACTGGACCAGACACCCTCTTACCCCTGGATGGCTATTCCTTGCGGGACCCCTATCTGGGAAGTCTGCTGCAGCCAGAGGTCGGGCTGACCCCTGGACCAGCCGCAACATTCTGTAGTAAAATGTAATGCAAAAATCCATTCTTACAGAGCCAAGAATTTCTAGCTCCTGGGGTTCGAGTGGTGCATGCAGGAGCTTCTGGGTCCAGTAGTCCCAGGTTTCGACAGGGCTGTGCTCCCATTTGCCTCATCACCTTGCATACTACAGATGGCATCCTCAGTTATCAGCCACACATCCATAGGCAACCCCACTAGGCAAGTGGAAAAGGGGTCATCAAGGCTAGCAACTGACAGGCATAGGGTATCCTGATTTATGGCTTTAGCCAAGATTACCCATAGGTTCTGCTTTGGCTGTGTGACTACCCAGCCACCTGCAAGGAGCACGGTCTCAAACCATGGCTGAGGAAGGTGAACAGAAGCTTCTCATCAATCATCTTCTGCAGAGCTGTCCGGTCTGGGTGTAGAAGCTGTCACCTGGTGGTTCTTGTTCTCGGGTGCACCTGGGGGTCCCTCTGGTGGATCCTTGTCCAGCGGCTGCAAGCATGGTTTGATGTTTTTTGCTGGGATCTACTGAATTCTTCCACCCAGTTGATAGTTCCACAAAGTCTTTGCATATCATGTAATGTCCGTGGGTTCTTGTTAAGCTGCAAGGGCTGTAGCTGTATGGTTTGGGAAGGAATTTGGAACCCCAAGTACCTCCAGGTGCGGCCTGCTGGATTTTCTCCTCCAAGATGGTTAATCCTGCCTGCTGGATGGCAGCGATGGTGGTCTTGAACACCGCATCCAGTGCTATGGTGCCTTCAGCAGCAAGGAGAATGTCATCAAGGTAGTGGTAAATCATGACCTCTAGGTGAATCTCACGAACCAGTGTTAACACTTTGGCAGCAAACCACGGACAGATGGTAGGACAGTTTTTCATGCCCTGGGGCAGTACAGTCCAGTGATACTTCCAAAGAGGAGCTTGTCTATTAATGATTGGTACAGAAAAAGCAAAACAAGGGGCATCGTCTGGATGTGATGGTATATCAAAAAAACAGTCCTTCAGGTCAATGGTGGCTAAATGCCAGTGCTTAGGAATTATGGTTGGTGAGGGGAGTCCTGGTTGGAGAGCGCCCGTGTCCTCCATGACCTCGTTAATACTCCTGAGGTCATGTAGGAGCCGCCACTTGTTTTTGTGCTTTCTGATGATAAAAATGGAGGTATTCCAGGAACTGGTGGTGGGTGTTATGTTGTTACCTTTTCAGGCTGTTCTGTTACTAGAGAATGGAGCACAGCCAGTTTTTCTTCAGCGAGGGGCCATTGATCCACCCATATGGGGTCATCAGTCTTCCAGGTTAATCGAAGGGTGCTGTGCTGCTCAATGGCCCCAACCAAAAATCCGTCTCTAGGTGGATTCCCCATTGTGTTAGAATGTCCCTCCTCCAAAGGATTATAAGTGCACTCACCACAAAGGGTTTGGTGGTAGCAAGATGTCCTTTGAATCCTTCAGTCTTTTCCAGCTCTGTGCTCTGTAGGCTGTTACTGTCTTCCCCAGTTCCTGCTGGAATCCCAGAGGCTGGCATAAGAGTCCATTCTGGAGGCCACTTGGATTTTGCAATCACCATCATGTCTGCTCCAGTGTCTATATGACCTGTGGGCAATCTTCTTGCCTTTAGATTGCATAACACAGGTTAATTGAGGTCTGTTTTTGCCAATGATCTGAGTTCACATTACAGAGGACCTTGCGGCCTCATCATCTGTCACATCTGGTAATAGAATCGCTTAAGCGATTGTCAGTCCTTGGGGAATAAAGCAGGGAGGGTCTGGGTTTATGGCTAAAATGATTATCTCTTGTTGCAATATTACAGACAATACCAAGGGAAAACCAAAAAATCCCTCTGTCCTCGACCTGCAGTTCCCTAGAATCAGTAATTCACAAGGCTGATCTTCAGGCCCAAGCTGTTCTGTGGAAGTCACGTGAGCAAAAGAGTCAGTTAAAGTAACAGATTTGGCACTCACCAGCTCCAATTTTGCACGTGGTGGCAAGGTGGCTGGCAGCTTGGAGATCAGATGTTGAAGTTCGGTGCCACCTGGTTTTTTGATGGACAACTGGATCACTTGGCCTTTAATGATTGTGGACATTGTCAGCTTGAGTATTTCTCTCACAGCGCGAGACCGTCTCATGCTCTGCTGGTAGTTTTTTGATAGCTGTTTGTTGTTGTGACTTCTCAGGCAGTTCTGCCCAAACTGGTGTTGAACTCTGTCTGGAATCAAATATCCCCCTCCCTTCTAGGAACAGTCCTTTCTAAAATGCCCTTGCTGGCCACACTGGAAGCAAGTGTTAGGGCCCTGGGGACCATTAAGAGGAAATTGCATAGCCACTAGGGTTTCTCCAACTCCTTGCCCCATGGCCTGGGCTTGTACAGTTGCCAAGTGCTCTATTGTCCCAAGGCGATTACAGGTCCCAATCACTTGTAAGAGCATGAATTGTGGGTCTTTGGTAGGTCATGTAGAAAGAACCTTTTTACATTCTGGGCTTGCATTGGCAACTGCTAATGACTTCAAGATCTCATCTTTTGCTTTATCATCCCGGATCTAGTTTTCTATTGCCTGCTTGAGGCAATCAATGAACTTCATATAGAGCTCTCCGGGTTCCTGTCTTATATATTCAAGGCTGGGAATACTGCCATTGAGCACTTGAACTACTGCCTTCCAGGCCATATCCTTCACTTTTGCTTGACTGGGGATGTGCTCAGCCTGATCATCTGGTTGGCTGTATTGTGCTTCCCCGGCTAGGTGGTCCATTGTTAACGCTGCCCTTGCTTGGTCGTTAGCATATTTGGTTAACAGCTGAGTCCGCATACGCTCCTGCCCTGCCCCCGGGTATACTCAGTGGGTGATAGTAAAATAGTTATCAAGTATTTTAAATCATGGGGGGTGAACACATGGATGGTAAATGTGGCTCATAGCAGATTATTAAAGTACGGCAACCCTCTCCCATGGTTTTTCTCTGCTCTAAGTAGCTCCTTGATTTCCCCATAAGCCATTGGGTCATACCTTGGATTTGCATTTGTTCCCCCTCTTGGATATTGTACCAGGACAACTGCAAATTTTGAGACCTTCTCCCAGTCCCCTTTCTCAATTGCAGCCTTCCGGATGCAGTCCCAGGGGTTTTCCAGAGCTGGAAGATGGGTAGTAGCTCATCAACGCCTGGGGAGTTTGAATCCTCTTCTGAGGAAGAAGGACAACTCAGAGCAATAACATTGCTCTAGTATTAGAGCAGCAGCACTGTTTTTTCGGTCTTGTCCCTGGGAGCTGCCACATTACCAGAGCACGAGGCAATGGGTGCCGTCATTTTGCTGGATGTTAAAATGGAAGGGCCTTAATTTAGGGTGGCGGCCTTCCAGGGTGGAGTTCTGGATTCCAGCTCGGTGTTAGGGGCGTGGCCCAAGGGCAAAGTGGATTGACTGATGTTAGAGGCATAGTCTGAGATTGTGGGTGCGGGGGTGGAGTTAGAGCAGCGGTCTTGGGCAGAAAAGGCATCCGCAGGGGAAGGATTTTGAGGAGCTGAGAAGGAGGTCCCTAGTCGCATTTTGACTCTTTCCATCTTGGGTGTCCAGGCGATAGCACCATCTTGGAACATTGTGAAAGGCTCGCAAAGGGAAGGTTCCAGGGAAGGTATCGGGTTAGGGGTAACTGACAGACCAGGTGATCAACACTTTTCTTGCTGATGAAGGGTTTCAAGGATGGTGTGGAAAATGGGGAGCATGCAGGGTGCAATGGAGTCCCTCTTTATTGACAAATCATATAATTTAACCCCCACTGAGTCCCAAAGTTTGGTGGTGCAAATTTTATCAGCAGAGCCGTCTGGAAAATTTGTAGAAATCCAGCTCACGATAAATTTCAATTCCTCCTTTGAAAATTTCTTGTCCTGATCCACTGAAATTAATTTAAAATGTCCATATACACTCTTTTGTACCCGAGACATACAGCCACCCACATCTCTCTCTCTCTCTCTCACCACCTTAGGGAGAAAAGCCACCAGAATGCACAAAGTTGCTAAAGACTTGAGCCATTATTTTTTTTTTCAAGGCAAAGTGGCAAAATGGGCTGTTAATGTCCCATGCTTCCCCAAAACCTACCTGCAATCCTCCACAAGTGAACAAAACAGTTCACAGTCGTCCTCGATGCCCCTGGCTGAGGTCCCTTGATATCGATGACTAAAACTGTCAGGCCCCAATATGGAAACACACAAAAAAAAAAAAAAATAAAAGGGGAGCACCTTCTGGTCAGCAACCCCAGCTGACTGAACCGACACAGAAAACCCTGACTATCAGGGTCCCTGTTCCAGGCGCCACTTGTTGCAGTGAGGGTGGCTGTGACAAATCTTTAGGTCTCCTGATTTCAGGGCAGAGGGTGATGAGAGAATAAATAGGAGCGGAAGCATTGGTTGGCACCAGGAAAATAACACTTCAATAAGGAATAAAAGAAAATAGGGATGATGCCCAAAAGCCGAGCAACAATAACCAGGGGGAGGTCTGTGGGGGTGACCAACCAAAGACTAGAACTAAGGAAGGCACCACAGTATATAACCTTAGGGGACAAACATTCTAGTAGCCTAACCACATGGAGAGCAAGAAGGTAGTAAATCACCTGGAAGAGGACAGATTATAAAAACCTCTATCTGAGAAAATAAGAGACAATAAGAGTGAAGAGGGAATGGGAAAGGAGAAATGGGAAAGGGGAAGGGAAAAGGTAAAAAAAAACAAAGAGGAAAGGGAAAGGGAAAGGGAAAGGAAAGGGAAAGGGAAAGGGAAAGGGAAAGGGAAAGGGAAAGGGAAAGGGAAAGGGAAAGGGAAAGGGAAAGGGGAAAGGGGAAAGGGGAAAGGGGAAAGGGGAAAGGGGAAAGGGGAAAGGGGAAAGGGGAAAGGGGAAAGGGAGAGGATAAAGTCCTTGGAAATTCTGATTTTATCTAAAGGACATTTTCTGAAAACATACATGTTTGCTACAATACATAGCCCTTTCCCACATGCTTTAGTTTTCTAGCTCTTGATAGTAACTAAACCCAGTCAGTTTTAAAATAGATAAGAAAAAAATTAGTAAAAAGTTTTCCTTCAAGACCAAATATCTGCCAAAGACTGAATGCTATGGTTAATGGCTTTTGAACATTCACAGGAATGATCAAAGCATTAAAGTAATTAAACAGGACTCTTAGAATCCAGCAGAAGTTGCACTATTAAAGAGATTAAATAGAGATTCACATTGTACTGTGTGTTTTTATAGTCTTGAAAACAGAGGCTCAATAATAGTGTTTCATGCACACCCAATAACATAAAAAATAACAATAAAAAGCCCATGCCTTTTTGTCCTGATAAGTATTTGCTGCAGCAGCCACCTTTCTTTTAAGTAAGGATGTGTTCAAAGGCCTTTTTCCCCTTTTCTGTTGAAAACTGTTTCATATCCAAAAAAGGATTAGTCCCATATGCAGTATTTTCTTCATGTCAAGGAACAGGCTCAAATCTCCAGGCAAATATAAAAGGATACAAGATTTTAACAGTATGTAAGTTACAGTGTCAATGACTCTGACTTGAATTCAGTTTTGACTTCTGAAGAATTTAAAATCTAGCCGAGAATAACACAGCCTCACCTTTCCTTAATGATATGTGAAAGGCCAGAACAAGAAAAGAGAATTTGACTTACTCTGCTAGTGCTTGTTGAAATCAATGTGTCTCGTTATAGGACTTTTGGATTTGGGTTCTTTATCCCTTTGAACTGAAGATTGATGAGAGGGAGGCTAGTTTTTTCTCGTTCGGTCTCAGTTGTTTATTTTTTCTTATCAGCATTACAAGGTACAAGGAGCTATGTGCGCTATGATAGTAAGGGGTAAAATGGCCAACAAAGATCTTCTTCAAGGTCTTTTATATGTCCATTTAGCCAATTAACAGGTGCCAACTAAATTATTTTTCTTACTGACCCAATGACCCAACACTTGTGTGCTGCACTGCGGCATTTTCTACCCAATCACCTACTACTACCCAAAAACCCCTAGGAGAAGAACATGAAGAAGAAAGAAGAAGGACAAGAGACAACACCCTAAATCCTCCATCTTGTCTCTTGTTCTCTAAACTACTTTTTCACCCAGTGATTTAAAAAACTTTCTAATCTACACACTTACACTTTTCTTATCTAACTTTAGCATTTGTTTTCATGTATCACCATGAAAACATGCTCATGAATTTCATATTATATGAAATTCAGTGTTTTTTTGAACTCTAGAACTAAGTATTAAAAACAAGGGCACACAATCTGTATCTCAGACTCCAACAAATATGTAATGGGAAAATATTTCTGCTAGGGAAGGAACAGTTTAAATCACATGAGGGTCTCTTGCCTTGGTAAGCTCTTAGCCCTCTGTGATACATTTCACCTCAGTGCAGACTTCAAGTGGCTTGTTGTTTTCTTTTTCTCCCTCCAAAACACCAAGGGATCAAAATTTTTGGTAAAAACAAGACTTCTACTCTCAATCAAAGCCAAAGAGAAGCTCTTCAGGGCTTCTTCCTAGATACAGGTAAAATACTCCAGTGATCTCAAACTTTTGGCACCAGATTCTGCTCTGGAACACCACGTCTTTCTTGTAATCTGAAAGAGGGAACAAATCAAACCTCAAGAGCTGGTCCTACCTTTAAAAACAGCATTCCTCCCACCAGAAACTTCTTTTCCTGTGATCTGCAATCCCCACTGTTTATTACAATAAAATACTTATTTTTATTAGGTTTGCATATGCTTTTAAGAGCTTTAATGCCTTTTTATCTATATATGTTTAATACCACTATCTGCTTATTACAACATTCCAGGAATCCCTTTTGACTCTTCTCTCCATATTCCTGCAGAAGGTCAGGTCACTCTGGGTTTTATACCAATAAAAATCCAGGTTGCTCAGATGCTAGGCATGATGGGCAAGCACAATTTCTCTGCTGACACAGAGATTGAAGACAAACCCCTCTCTTGTTGCTGGGAAACAAAAGAAAGGAGGCCGTTTCTACCCATTGGAAAGTCTCTGCTTACCCTGAAGGACTCTGCTTCTTCCTTTCCTCAGCAGCTGGATGCCAAGAAGCACAACAGAGAGAGGGGTGGTTAATTTGTCTGACAATTTAACAACACTTGTAAACAAGAGTTGACTCTGTCAATAACATCTCTGCCATGACAAGTCCTTGCTGAGGATCAAGAGCTGTGTCACTTGTGTTTAGTTTGCCTCGAATTAATGGCACGGTGGGTTTCCATCCTGCAGATATGGCCCCTGTGACAACAGTCTGCTCAGCCTTTGCAGGGGTGTGTACCCACAGGGACAGTGTTGCTCCTGCCAGCAGACCAGAGTTTGTTCTCATGTCAAAAAATCCAGGCAAAAGTGACTTCTTAAAGTAACATTTTCCTTTTGCTCTCAAACCAGAGACTTAGATGTAATGGTATCATAGAAACAAATATGTTTCCCTGTTGTCTATCAGGATGGGTGTGAAGTCCCACCACACCCAGATAGCACGGCACTGATTTCACCTCCACTGTGCAAATGACTCGCAAGAGCAAGTAAAGTAAATTCTGTGCTGGAACAGTGAAGTTCTGTCACCCTAAATCAGGGTGATGCCTCAAGGGTTTTATACCAACTTTGCACCTAAGTTGGTGCTAAAGAAGTTTATACAGTCCAACATAGACCTAAGGTTTGCACAGCAGAGTTTAGGCTGACAGCTAAGGGAGCATAAATTAAATGGTCTTTCCAACCCAAAAGACTGATGAGAAATGTTGGTATTCCTGCTCTCCTTCATTGTTTACAGTATAGCAACATATTTTATGAGATTTTGGAGTTGTAGCTCTGAATTGTGGCCAGATTAAGACACATGAATGGTTGTGCATTTTTAATTGTGGAGGTCAATATCAGTGTAGCTGCTTCTGATAACACAAAAAGCTCTTTCAAGATCCTTCTTAAAAGAAATGTCTTTTCATTCTTAACTGCACAGCCTCCTCCAAGATGTACAGCAAAAAGGTTATCTGGATTGTCTTTTCACAATAACAGGAGACTCCCCCTTTAATCAGCCTGGATTGACAATTCTCAGCTGTATTAAGGAATTTCACTTAGAGTCTGCTGTAAATAAGTGATTTCTATGCAATCAGGTTGAGAAAGGACAAACCTGAATTAACAAGAGTGGTGTTTGTTAGAGACACCATTACTCATCGCACACTTTAAACAACCCATACCATCAAGCCCAAACCTAATATGGCTCCTTGTTAAATATTTCTGATGGATTACATATCCCCGTGTTGTTACCGTTGAAGATGAATAGATCACGCGGACACAGGTCGAGGTGTGGTGAAAGAAAGAGAAAGTTTATTTTTCCTCCCAGGATTTATAGGCTTTTGACCATGGCCAGGGATTGGATGGTCAGGATAACACTTCCTCACTGCACTGGCCATGAGAGATGCCCATCACAAGACGTGTAACAGAAAGAATGTACGCATATCTATGTTTACAGTTACTGTCCTGGGAAAGTCTTTAGAAAACTATGTTAGCAAGCTCAGAAGCTGAGTTTTCAGGGCGACACTGTGTGAAGAGGGAACGAGGACTTAAAGCCAGTATTTATGCATATATAAGCATTGTACGTGAACACTGCATATTCAGAATGAAAACCAAATATCACCTGTACAGGGGAAACACTGCAGTTACATGAATACACTTCTGCCATCAGATTCACAGGCAGCTTAACTGATGAGTTCAGCGGGAGAAATGCAACACTCAATATGTATGATCAGCAAGTCTCATTTATTGGTAACTCTAAAACCACTTATAATTAGGCATCAATAATTAGGCTCATACATAGTGCAAAAACCAAGCTCATTATTGGATATTTCATTTAAGGTCAACTCCACCTAATTCCACATTCCTGTGATCGCTCATCTATGCTGAATTCACATTCTTCTGATCACAGCGTCCTGTTCTCAGTTAACAGTTATCACTAAGGTCTTCCTAACTTTGCAACATCTCACACTGACTGTACTCTATTGTCTAATTCTTTCCCAGCTAACTGCTGCATGGGAACGTGACCTTTGCTCTCTAGCCATTCCTCTATAATTCCCCTGTTTTCTTTTTGTACTAACAAAACTGTAGAAGTAGCCTTCTTTACCATGTTTTGCAAGCATTGCAGTATGCAAGGAATAAACAACAACACAATCACAATGATCAATATAACAACAATTGCCATTTGTGCCAAATTTTTTTAACCATCCTGTGAGACCTAGGGATTGAAACCATTCCTCTAATGGATTTGTTTCCATGGTTAATTTTTTCATATTGTTCTGTAGTTGTTGAAGACGAGCATGAATAGACACTGAATGGTCAGAAAGATTCCTGCAACACATCCCATCAAAATCCTCACAGCCATGGCCCTGTGCTAATAGCAAAAAATCAATAGCAGCTCTATTCTGCAATATAGCATGCCTAACACTGTTCATATCCAAAAGCAAATCAGACAAAACCTTTGATGTAATGTTAAACTGTTTTCCTGTCCAACATGCCAGTCGTCGTAACTGTGTTAAGGCTTGAGCACTAGATACTCCAGGTGTAAAAATAGATGACACAATCACTGTAGGACATTCCCAAAGTTCAACCTGATCTTTGCATTCTGGCCCCAGTTGGAACACACTTTGTTCGTAACCTAGTTCTATTGGCTCCTAATAGTTGCTGTATAGTGGGTGCAAACAATGTCAATTTTCCAAAATAACAAGGCCCTCCATAAATGTTTGCTGGCAGTCCTTGCCATGCACGATCTCCACAAATTAGAAAAATACCAGGTGGTAATTGTAGAGGTGTACTGCTAGAATTTACTTTGTGAGACCAATTGCCACGGTACGCATCATTATTTTGCAAATATAACAAATTTTGTGGAGAAACATTTGTACCATTTGGCCCATGAGACTTTTTTGCATGATTGCTCCTAGCCCAATTGACAAAAGTTAAACAGTAATTGCTAGGGGCTGAACCTAATAGTCTTAACTCTTGTGGTTGTGACCCAGTAACATTTAAACCTGTAGCAATGTACCAATTTTGAGCACCAATGGGATTTGCCGGAATTAAACCTGTGTCACAGATATTGATCATGAATTTACCTGATGGAATTTCACATAATGTTTTGTTTGCTTCCTTGGGTGTTTTCCAATTCTTTGTCCAGTTTTTAAACATTGTGGCATTGAGTGAATCATCTAAAGGTGCGCCCACTAAACAAGTTTGAAAAGGATCTGAAGGGGTAGCCATTGAAAGGCAAAAATTATCCTGTCCAGTTTGATTAGCCCACGTTACCCACATATTTTGTCTCTCATCCATGTCAATCAAAAACCCTTCATTTCCCTTTATCATGGTAAACCACAACAACTTGATCAGAGATAGTCCTTTAAGGACTTTAAAAGGATTGTGGCAGTTCAGCCAGCATCTTGGCTGGATCCCATGTGAGATCTTGCTTCCCCTTTTTTTTTCCCCTCCGCCTCGCCCGTCGCTTCGGTTGGTTTGGACCACCGGGGGTTCCATCTTCTCGGCAGCAGGGATAACTTTCAGGGAAAGACCCTTTTTCTCGAGACTGCCGTTTTAAGAATTGCTCCCAGTTTTTATTTTTTACCCCTGGGATATCACACCTGACTTGTGTAAGTGTCTTATGACAACGTATTGTGGTTATTTCAATAATATACGGTAAAAGGGTATTAGGATGATAACAACAATTTTCTGGATTTATCCCAAAAGCATAAATCTCCCACCATCTATCAGATCCTTTTTCAAATTGTCCTGTTTGCACACCTTCCTGTAATGCAATCTCAGTCAAATTTCTTTCAAAGTTGTAACACTCTGTACAAATCCTTCTTGGGGATCGACCCCACTTAGAATGCATCCACCACTTTTCTTTACACACTTTACAAATGTAACATACAAAAGGATAACATTCACAATTTGGTACTGTACACAAAATTTTCATGTGAGAGTTCATCAGATCCCGTCTCTATGTTGATGGTAGAGAGCGAGAAGTATCTGCTAAATTTTCTGGATCAGCTGAAGGTAAATCACTGGGATCAGCAGGTTTAGTCCATCGGCTCGGTACCCAGACAGGCCCTGTGGGGGTAGACACACAAAGATAACCACGTCCCCAATAGAGTACCTTGCTAGGACCTCCCCACAGTCCTGTTTTTGGATCCTTATAGCGAACCCATATCGAATTTTGAGTTTTCTCTGCTTCAGCTGCACTATGACGTATTGCTGCAGGCAAATCACTGTTTCCAAAAATACAGAGGAAATTTAAAACAAATAAACAACGCAATAATCGTTCTTGTGGATCTTTGATCTCCCTAAATTTATTCAGATATTGTTTTAAGGTACCATTTGCTTGTTCTACTATTGCCTGACTCGTGGGGGAATGTGGAATCCCTGTTATGTGCTTGATTCCCCATGATTGCATCACCTGCTTAATTCTACTACTACAAGAAGCAGGTCCATTGTCTGTTTTAATAGAACGTGGAACTCCCATGACTGCAAAACAACTTACTAAATGTCGCTCAACATTCCGTGCTTTCTCACCAGATTGAGCTGTAGCCCAGATGTAATGACTATAAGTATCGATGGTGACATGCACATGTTTAACTCTCCCAAACTCTGTAACATGAGTAACATCCATTTGCCACAACTCATTAACCTGTAATCCTCTAGGGTTTACCCCAAGACCCAATCCACTGCCTTGATTATGAAAACTACAAATAGGACATGCTTTGACAATAGCCCGAGCCTCCTCTAAAGGTATCAGAAACTCCCAATGGAGACCTTTTGCATTTTGGTGAAAAATGGCATGAGCTTCTCTGGCTAATGTCTGTGGTGGGACAGGGCTATTTTGTGACAATGAAACCAATTGGTCTGCCCTAGCATTTCCTTCTCCTAAACCCACATCCCATTTGTGGCTAGGAATATGGATAATAGCAAAGGCAGCAGTCCTCAACTTTACTGCTCTTTGAAGCTGCAAAAACAGTTAATATAAACGAGGGTTTTTTACTTCCTTAATGTCTGCATTTTCAATACGTTCACTTACTCCTGCAACATATAAAGAATCAGTTACCACATTAACAGGACACTTAAACTGCACCAAAACCCAAACAACAGCAACTAATTCCAGAGTTTGTAATGTGTCCTCCTTTTGAGCTGGAATAATATGATGATTCCATTGTCCTTGTGAATCTTGCCATGTAGCAGCAGCTGTGCAAGATTTCTTTCCAGCATCAGTGAACACAGTTGATGCCCCTGGTAATGGCACAAATGATCGTTTGGGCTTTTCAATCCAATTCTGCTGACCTATCCATCGTAGTGGTATTCGAGGCACTTCCTCAGTACTGACTACACTGCTGTTGTCAAGCAATGCTTCTTGCAATGTGGAGCTGTGAATTAAATACCAATCTAAAGTGTCCTTTTTTATTGGTATCTGAATTTCAGCTGGATCTGCACCCATAATTTGCCACAATCGCTTCCGCCCTTGTTTTATCAAATTTGCTAAAATTTCAATTTTTTGAATTAAGGTATGTCTCTGTTGTAGTGGTGGCAACAACCACTCTAATACCCATATCTCCCCTGTTTTCTTTTGTTGCTGTGTCAGGGCACCGATGAGATGTTGAGGTCCAAACCATACAGTAAGATTAATGTCCAAGTCTGGATCTCGCCTACAAACAACACCTGTCTGGATACAGTCCGTTATTTTATTGAGAGCTTCTTGTTGTTCACTGGTGACCTGTATAGGTGCTGTAGGATCGGTACCTTTTAACAAAGGTCGTAAGGATTGTAAAAGTTCATTAGGAATACCCACAACAGGTTTAAGCCATTGTAAATCCCCTAGCAATCGCTGAGCATCATGAACAGTATGAAGTGATATGTTTAATGACAGTTTCTGAGGGGCAACATACTGCTCAGTTAAAGTCCACCCGAGATATTCCCATGGGGATGACAGCTGTATTTTCTCAGGTGCAACAACCAGTCCATTCTGAAGTAGTTGTGTTTGAATGTCTTTAACTTGTTTATCTGCAAAAGGCTGTGACTGAGCAAAAAGAATATCATCCATATAATGATAAATAATAGTTGTAGGCCATCGAACACGTAGCGGCTGCAAAGCATTATCAACATAAAGCTGGCTCAAGGTAGGAGAATTACGCATACCCTGTGGTAAAACTGTCCATTCAAATCTCTTGTCTGGTTCTGCTCAATTTAATGAAGGCAAGGTAAAAGCAAATCTGCAAGTATCCTGTTCATGCAGTGAGACAGTGAAAAAACAGTCCTTTAAATCAATTATTAACAAGGGCCAATCTTTTGGTAACATTGCAGGATTGGGCAAACCAGGTTGTAGCACCCCCATTGGCTCCATTTGTTCATTTACTGCACGTAAGTCATGCAGCAATCAATATTTCCCGGATTTCTTTTTTATAACAAAAATAGGAGTATTCCAAGGACTTGTTGACAACTTTAAATGTCCTTGTTGATATTGTTCCAGCACTAATTGATGAGCTTGTTGCAGACTTTCCCTTTTTAAAGGCCACTGTTCAACCCATACTGGTTCCTGGATTATCCATTTAAGTGGGAGTGGGAAAGTCCAAACAATGGCCTCTATTCCAAAGGGTGCTCATTGGTCAAAATAACACCAAGTTGTGACAAAATATCTCGTCCAATTAGACATTGAACCTTGTCTGGTAATGGGACAATTGACTGACAGAACTGATGACCTTCCCATGTTGATATATTTTATATATTAGTAAAGGCCTGTCTGCACAAACCAGCCTTTGAAATAAGTCGTGATATTAAGGGCTAAAATCCTTGAAACTTGCCTGCAGAAGAGAGAGTAAAGCAAAACAATATTCTTGTGTGTAGGAGAAAAAATGTAAACTGTGTGTGTTAGCCAATAGTAGCTTGCTCTGCCCGCAGACCCTGTAGAACCCTATAAAAGGTGTGCTAAAGATCGAAATAAACGGCGTTCACGATTACTTCTGTGAAGACTGGTGAATAAGCTGGCGGTTTCTCAATATTCCCATCTAATTGAATCTGGATTTGTGGAGACCTTTTTGCTAAAGTTAAGCCTCCCACCCCTGTAACAGTAACCATACTAGGCAACAAAGGCCATTCCTGGGGCCAATATTGTGGAGCAACAATACTTGAGTCCGCCCCAGTATCCAATAGTCCTTCTAATTGGTGGGATTCTCCGTTATAATTGAGAACAACTGTTCGCTTGGGTCTAGTGTTTAAGTCCAGAGTAAGTAATGTAAGTCCTCCTGTAGAACCAAATCCACCTGTACCCCGTGATTGATTTTCCAGTGGTGTCAATTGATGGTAGTGGCACCAATTGTGCAATTTGTTGTCTTTTATCAATTCTGGCTGATGGTGCCAGTGTATATGCCATGATATATATTTCACCAGAATAGTCCACATCAATTACTCCAGGTAAAATAAACAGTCCCATTAGACTAGCAGATGAACGTCCCAACACTATTGCACCCACAGCTTTTCCATTTATTACCACTGGTCTAATAATTCCCGTGGGAATCTTGTAGGGCTGTGATGTCAATAAATCCACAGTCACTGAGGCTGCCAGGTCCAGGCCGAGGCTCCCTGCTGTGGCAGGCTGGAGGGAAGTTGCACTGATGTTCCGGCAGCTGCTATTTGTGTCTTGGCGCGGCGGCTCCTCGCACTGGCTTTCCCGTTTCCCGATCTCCGGCGGCAAGCACTGTCAGCGTGGGTATTGGACCGACACTGATTGCACCAAACAGATGGTACAGTACATTCCTTCCGAATATGTCCAAGGTTGCCACAGCGAAAACATTTGAATCGGGAGGCTGGAATCCTGCCATTGTTGGTTGTAGCCGCTTGTAGGGGTGCAAGAGCTGCTAAAACCTGACTCTGATTAGATGCTAGTTCTTTAATTGCCTGGACTAACATTGCCTGTGAGCCCACTGACATATTAGACATCCTCTCTAATGCCTCTTCAATAGTCCAGTTAGCATTTAAGGAATTTAAAACTGACCTGGTTGCTGGATTACAATTTTGTAATGCACATTGTTTTACTAATGCTCCTCTCATATATTCAGGAACACCTGCCCGCTCTATAGCTGTAGCTGCTTTATCAATAAATGCTCCAAATGGCTCATCTCACCCTTGTTTAATACCCATATAAGATGGAATACCTCCTGGCTCCTTAATCCGATCAAATGCAGCTCGCACTAACTGCATTCCTTCTCTCAACTTATCTGGTCCCAAAATAGCTTGTGCTTCCACTTGACTATATGCTCCTAATCCCATAAGTTCTTTCAAACTTAGCCCATGCAGTGGATCACCTGCCTGTCTTTGCACATTTACACTTTCTTGACAATAAGCTTGCCAGTGTGCATTAAACAACAACTGCTGATGCTGACTAAGAATCAATTTCATAATACTCCTACAATCTGCATGCAACAAAATCTGTGTACCACACAAATAATCAATCATCTGTCTAACCGGTTCACTGGTCACTCCAAACTGACTGGCTGTAGATTGCAACTGTGATAACCATTTCCAATCTAAAGCTGTAATTTGAGCGTGTATTCCTCCCCCTTGCATCGGTGCAAAGGTTACGGGACATGCTACTTCCAATGCAGCATCTGCTATTTCCTGATCTCCCTCTTGCAAAATATTCCGTGCCAACGTAGCCCATGTCTCCCTTCTTTCCCGTGCAATAGTCTCACCTAACTCACGCCCTTCCCCAGGGACAGATTTATTTCCCATAGGGGAGGATGGTAATGCTGCCGAAGGCTCCATTCCAGAATCAAGGTTAGTAGGTGAAGGAATTAGAGATGGCACAAAAGGATTAGCAGCTGCAGCAGGGGTCAGTGACTGCGTGGGGGGGGTCAAAATTACTGTATTCATGGCGGGTGACAATGGACACTCATTAATTCTCTCTAATAATCTATTTTTTGACATAGCTGCAGATGCCTTTGTGGCAGCTGCCTGTTCAGCCTGATACTGCAAAAGAACATTATGAAATGTCCGTCACAGTTTTCCCAATTTTTTAGCAGTTCTATCATCATCTAAAGTAGCTTCCCACAATTTATCTCCAAATTTTTGCCACTCACTTAATTCATGGACTGTATGGGGATTCTGAAAACAACCCTGAGCATACCCATAAGCAAGAAGTCCAGGAAGCTCCTTGCGCAAATCAAAGTCTTTAACCTGTCGCTTTTCTAAAAAGCAGGTAAATAAATCATATGCTGCTTGCCTTTCCATCTTACCGTCAGCGCTGTTGCAGCCCCTACAAGGTTTCGGCAGCACATTAACGCAGGACTCTTCTATTAGGTCGCCTGGGCGCGGCAACGTTGCTTTTGATCAGGACTCTCTTGTGAGGTCACCTGGAACGCGGCACAGCTGTTGCTTTTTGCCGTCCTTGCTGCGGAGGACCCGTCCCCTGACACCAACTCCCTTGGCCGACTCCTTTTTAAGGTCCCAAAGGTTCCAAAGGTCCCGAATGTCCCGAATGTCCCAAAGGTCCCTAGGGTCCCAAAGGTCCCTGCTGTTTGGGCGCCATTTGATGAGTTCAGCGGGAGAAATGCAGCACTCAATATGAATGATCAGCAAGTCTCATTTATTGGTAACTCTAAAACCACTTATAATTAGGCATCAATAATTAGGCTCATACATAGTGCAAAAGCAAGCTCATTATTGGATATTTCATTTAAGGTCAAACTCCACCTAATTCCACATTCCTGTGATCGCTCATCTATGCTGAATTCACATTCTTCTGATCACAGCATCCTGTTCTCAGTTAACAGTTATCACTAAGGTCTTCCTAACTTTGCAACATCTCACACTGACTGTACTCTATTGTCTAATTCTTTCCCAGCTAACTGCTGCATGGGAACGTGACCTTTGCTAGCTAGCCATTCCTCTATACTTAACCAGCTCTGTGCTTGGTTATTGTGCAAATAACCTGTTCTGGCATCTTTTGGGGCACTGAACCAGGGAAAAGTCACAAATAAATACTGCAGGACCATGAAAATCTGTCCAGATACAAACTAGTCTCCAACAAGTGACTACAGAAACCTCCAATAATGTGGTGGAGGGACCCAAGTTGGCTGTGTTCTCTTTGTCATTATGGGTTTGTAATTCAGACTCAGAGAGGAGCTTGAGTTGGAAGGGACATTCAAGACCCTCTAGATCTAGCCCCTCTGCCATGGGCAGGGACACTTTCCACTAGATCAGGTGGCTCAGACCCTGCCCAAGCTTTGTCAAATATCCAAGAGCACCCTTTTCTCTGTTTTACAAGGTCATATTTTCCATGCTCATATTCACAGATGGCTCCGGTCTCACACAGAGCATTGCTGGGTTGGTCACTCTTATCTTCACAACCCAGCAGAGGTCCAATTTTGGATGGCTCTCGCTGCTCCCAAGGCCCCAGGGATGGCTACTGCCTTTCCTCCTTCCGCTTTCCCTTCCAGGATCAGTGATGTCCTGCCACTTCCTCCATGTCTGAGACAACAACAAGAGATAAGGGACTGAGGATGCCGCTTCTGACAGAGAGTTGGTAATACTCAGCTGAGTATTTTGGTCTCTTGCCTAAGAGAACTGTCAGGCTGCCTATACAAAACTCCTCCTGCTTGGAAAGGGGCTGGTATGAGCAGCAGGAATTGTTGTTGGCTGGAGCATTTCAAAGAGCTGGACAAAAGAAGTGTTTTGTGGAAGGCCGCCAGCTGCCCTTTGTCAGCAGCACAAGGTGTGAAGGTCCCCTTTGAATGCCAGCCCTGCTCAAGGACAGCCTTCTCCAGTACCCAGAAACCTTTCAGGCTTTCGGGCTGGCCTCGTCCCTCATTCTGGAGGAGCAGGTTGCTGCTGGAACTCATACAGCCACAGTTTCTGCCTACATTACCGTGTCTTACCACAAACAGCCCCGGAGACAGCAGTACATAGAGGCTCGTTGGAGTCAGAGGCACAGAGTGTGTGCCCTTACCTTTGATACCTGGCTCTGACATCCAAGAAAGCACTGCATTTCATATAACACCATTAAAACAACTGCTACAGTTCAATAGAAAAACTAGGAGTGCAAGTGTGTAAATTAGAAAGTTTTCTTAAGTCACTGGGTGAGAAAATTAAACTTTAAGGTTTAAGCTAGTTTAAGAAATAAGAGGCAAGATGGCAGAATTAGGGCGTTGTCTCCTTTTCCTTTTCCTTCTTCTTCCTTCTTCATCTTCTTCTTCTAGAGGTTTTTGGGTAGTAGTAAGTGATTGGATAAAGAATGCCGCAGTGCAGCGTGCAGGTGTTGGGTCATTGGGTGACACTAAGAAAAATAATTTACTTGGCGTTTGTTAATTGGGTAAATGGACATGTAAAAAACCTTGAAGATCTTTGTTAGCCATTTTGCACCTTTCTATATCTTAGTGCACGTAGCTCCTTGTACCCTGTATGCATGTAATGCAGATAAAAGAAGAATAAACAACCAAGTCCGAACAAGAGAAAACTGCCTCTCTCTCATCAATCTCAGTCCAAGGGGGAAAAAGAACCCAACCACAAGTGTCCCATCAGGACAGAGGCTCAATCCGCAATAAAAGGGGACTTTGTTCCAGCTTTTCCCTTGGACCAGCATGCAGCAAGCACACCTGGGCCTCATTCAGATCTCTGTGTGGGCTGGCAGTCAGCTTCTGTTGCGAATTTAAAGCTTTTACTCTACTTTCCACAGCAAATAACGGACCTCACCCAGCTGCACCAAACCCCAAATTTCACTCTAAAAATAACCATTTGCATTTTCCTCCATTCAAGCCCTGAAGAAAACAAACTTCACTTGCTTGAGCTGGTGGCACGGTGTCCTCCAAGACCGTTCATGAGTAGGACAATATTCCAGGGGAAGACCGGCAAACCCGAAGTTCACTGATGCTTAGGAAGCTTTGCAAAACCTTCCCACCTGCGGTGGTGTTGCACCCTCCTGAGCTCCTGGAGCCCTCACTCACCTCAGGTGCAGTTTGGACAGGAAGGGGATGGTTCAGTTTGTGCGATGTGGGGACAGGAGGAAGGGAAGACTTTGCACACACTGTCATGAGGGAAGGGCTGTTTTCGTTTATGGTGCCTTCATGGTTTTTATATGGTTTATATTATGGTATATATTATTTATATTATATGGTTTTTATTATGGTTTATAATCTTTGATTTCATGTGAGTGAGGGAGGTGCTGAAGGGCAAAAATTCCCTGTGGTAAGGACATCTTCCACTCACACAGCACGGCAAGTGAAGGGGAAAGTGCAATCTGTCTTTCCTGGAAGGTGTTCAGCTTTTAACAAACTAGTTTTGCTGAAGATGAGCCTAGGCAGTGGTGAGTTAGAGCATTTTATCAAACTCCCAGAGTATCCTCACATCTGTTTTGACACAATTTCTCTTTTTTTTTTTTATTGTGAATGCTTTCTCCTGCCCTGCTGCCTCCTGCTTGGAGTTCTACGCGCAGCAGAGTCCCAGAGTTTTCTCAGCAGGCCTGTGCAGCGAGTTCTGAGCCAACGTGTGGCTCTGCTGTCATCCCAAATCTGCACTTTCCTTGCCCAGCCTGAGCGCAAGTGGGGCATGTGCTGGGCGTGGCTGGAGATTTTCATGACCAAAATCCTCCAGCGTCATCACATTTACATCTGCCCATTGCTTTGGATAGCACAAATCACAAACCACCCATCTCAGCTGAGAAATGTCATTTCTTGCAGATTGCTGCAGCTGCACAGCTGATCCACAAATACACATGAATCAATTTCAGTTGAAAAATGTCATTTACTACAAATTGCTACACCTGCGCTGACAATACAGAACTATAAAAATCTCAATTAAGTTTAAAAAAAGTCATTTATTATATTAGCACAACAATGCCACGTAAAAATATACAAATACCAACTTCAGTTAGCAAAAACTTAACTTATTGCTAACCTCTACAAGTCACTATAGACAAAGATCAATGAGGTGTTTAACAATTTATTACAGATTACTACAAGCTTACAGCCCATATAGAAATACAAAAATATCAGTGTCTCCCTCTAAATAACCCTGTACTAAGAATTCGACAGATAGAATTATACAACTATACCACTTCATACATGTTTAAATAGAACTAAATACCTCTATATATACATATATAACAATCTACAGATGGAAATACAGATTAAATATTACATATTTCATGCAATATATATACATATAGATATATAAAACAAAACTATTTGAAAATATACAAATGTCACTGTCCCAATCTAAATATCCATACAACTGCATCAGTACAAATATACACCTATACATCTGGATACACATGTAAAAAGAATTATATTTAGAAATAGATCAATGTACATATAAAAATAGATGTATCTACCTATATAAATACCAATAAACCTATTTAAACAGCCATATACCTACAACCACATCAATAGAAATAGGTACCTACACAACTCTATACACAGGAAATAGAATTGAAGACAGTTATAACACCAAACTTGTATACTTAGCTACATATATGACCATATATGTAATTACAAACATATATCTACATATATATACATACCACACATCCATAGATATAACGACAGACGTACAGAAACATTCCTATACAAATAGCAACACACATATGTAAATATTCATGTAATTATCACTATCTATGTGCAAGGCCATACATCTCTAAACAGAGCTGTAATCAGCGGGATCCCAGCCGCTCCATCTTCAAAGCCTCTCCCTCGGTCTTTTCCTCCCATGCAGAGCAGCTCTCCTGGACAGGGACAGCAGATGGGGACATCTGGGAGGCAAAGGGAACACCCAGTCAGTATTGGGACCTTTGCCTTGGCAGCACCTGCCCTTCCAGCAGGGAAGGGAAAACCTCAGAGCCTCCCCAGGAGGGCTGAAAGAACAAGCAGGCCGAGCGGGCCAGTGTGTGGCGAGTGCAGGCGCGGCGGGACTGTCCCGCAGCCCCCGGCAGCCCGGCACAGCTCCCGGGCCCTGCCGGCACAGCTGCCTTGCCCAAGGACAGCCTCTGTGCCGGCCGGGGCAGCAGCGCTGAGCAGCCCCAGCATGGGCAGAGGCTGCTCCTGCCCAGCCGGGCAGCGCCCACGGCTAAAGCCCATGCCACCCTCAGCACCGCGACCGGCCCTGTGGCCTCACCCAGGCTCTCGGGGTGGCAGCAGCAGCTCCCTGTTCACTGCTCTTACTCGTGGCCTTCAGCTTCTCCCTGCTGGCTCCTGTCAGTGTCTGGCTGGCCTCAAGGTCTTCAGGGCAGCTGTAGCAAAAGTGGAGGCTCTGGAATTGGTTCCAAGGCCTGGCAGAGCTGCAGTCCCTGACCCCTCTCTGCTCCCTCCTGGCCCCCTCCATCCCCTCAGCCCCGCTGTCCTCTCGGCAAACCCCCAGCCCCTCCTTCAGTTTCTTCGGCCCCTCACAGGCCTCTCACCCCCCTCAGTCCCTTCTGACCCGTTCTGTCCCCTCAGAGGCGGCACACCCCCTCAGCCTGCGCCTCTGTCACCTCAGTGCCACACCATCGCCCTCTGCTCCCCCACAGCCCTCAGTGCCCCTAACACCTCAAGGTTTCCGTCCCTTCAGCATCACCGCCTCCTCAGCCCCCTCAGTTCTCACCGTCCCTCAGCAGCGCCTCAGGGGACAGTGCCTGGGGCCAACCGGCAGCTCCCACCGCTCCAGGGACAGCCGGGGCTGGAACTGCTGCTCTGCCTGGCCCGGCCCCAGCTCAGACCCAGCACAGGGGGACAGAAGGGGTACAGGGGAAAAAACAAGAGATGAAAAAGGCAGCCAAGGGGAAAAGATAAAAAATGCAGCCTAGGCCCTACACAGCTCAATCTAATGTACCTAAACATCCATATAGCTCTAACTAAATAACTATGCACAATTTATAAATGTAACTGTGTGTGCATATAAATGTTACTCTCGTACCATATATAAATGGCAAATCTGAAAAATCTATAAATGTAACTCTATACATAGAAATTAAACCCTATCGCATCCCATAACTATACATACAAACTATACAGATGTATATGGTCACAGGCTCTCCCTCTCTGATCCTTCTTCCCACGCAGGGCAGCTCTTCTGGCAAGGTAGATCACATGGATATCTGGGAAGGAAAGGCAACTCTGAGTCGATGCTGGCATCCGTGTGTCTTTCCCTTTGGAAAGTAAACTGTCCTGCTAGCAAAGGCTGTAAAAGATGCCCTGAAAAGGCACACTCTCCACTTGAGAAATCTGAAGCCTGCTCTTTAAAAGAACAGGGATCCTTCCAAGTTTTCCAGTCTTCTGAAGTTTTTGAAGTACGCCAATCAATTCACAAACACTCACAGTACAAATGGCACCCACGAGAGCTTGAAACACAGACAGTCCCAGCTCTCACAAAGAAGCCCAGCCTTGTTCTTTCTCTGGGCCGACGCAGAGACGTCAGTCCTCACTGCAGTGGCTGAAGCTGAAGGTTTGCTGTGAGTTGTGACCCAATTGGGACCACGCAGGTTGGTGACACAACTCCCACCAGCTCAGGTTTATTATCCCCGGCTCTCTTGCCACAGCAGAGGACTCGGTGTCAGAGCCTCTGGAAAAGCATGGAGGAGCAGGGCTTGGGGAAGGTGTGCCAGTGCAGGATTTGAACTAAAGGCACCAGGAAGCACCAACCCTGCAGACAAGAAACTCAACTCTTCTGATCTCCCTTCCTGTCAGAGGCAGGCTCAGAGCAGCTGTCTCACATCTCTCTAAACCAGGGCAGGCTCACTCCTTACCAAGCTCCTCGGTCTCCTGGGAAACGTTCACACAGCTCCCGCAACCAGGCAAAGCTCCCTCTGCTGCAGCCTTGTTCATAGCCTCCCCTCCTGAAGACCCACGGGCAACACTAGTATTGACCTGAAAAGAAAAACAGAAAGAAGGAAACGCAAAGATCAACCAATATATTCTGCAGGGATACAATCAGAGCCTGCCGTATTTCCTTCTGTGCACAAACAAATTGCTTTTGAAAACTGGTATGCAGGAGTTTGCAGAAGGCAAAGGGTCATCGCGCTTGGCAATAAGATCTGGGCAGTTCCAAAAAATCCCCCTCCCCACCTCCAGTCCTGCCCTTCCTCAATAATAAAATCTACCGATGCAATGGGTCTGCATATTAAATGAAATAAGAGAAATTCTTTGGCAAAGTTGTAGAATAATATGCAAAAAGGCCTGTGCCAATGCAGAAACTGGACACTCCAGGCCAGTCTGGTGTCTTGGTTTCTAGAAGACAGGTGCCTGCTAGGGAAAAGCAGGAGCTTCCCTTGGGATGAAAGAATGTAGACCCCCACTCCCTCCGAATTATTATAATTTTTGAAATCAAGGGGCTTTCAGGCAGAGATGCTGGGGGATAGGAATAACAGTTCTTTACTAGTATAACCAGGCAAACAAACAACAATAACTACAGCATTAACAAGAAAACAGAAACAGGGACCCCGGGACAGCTTTCTTGGCTGAGATGGGATGGGGGAGAGGGCTTTGTTTTCACAAACCCCCTCAGGCAGTCAGTCCCGGTGCTCCTGCAGGGCTCCGAGGAACAGTCGGCTGGAAAACAGCAGGGATGAGCTGAGATCCTGGGCTGGTGGCTGAGGTGGATCAGCAGCTCCACGGCGGTGCCTGGCACTGCCACACGTCCCGGCAGGACAGGGGGTGCGAGGCCACTAACAAAGAGGGAAGAAGGAGAAGAAGCAGCAGCTCCGTCTGGGTGATGGCGAAAATTCCCTTCTCCCCACCGCAGCAGCTCCGCGACCCAGCAAAACGAAATGTCTTTTCCTGAAGCCGAAGAAAGCCAGCCAAAAACTGTCCCCACCCTCCTTTCCTGCCCCCTTCCCCCCTGGGTCCGACCACTCTTTGTCCTTTACCAATCACCTACTAAATACCCACAGTTAGGTTGTCTCCGCAGCTAATGGGTAAAAATTCCACGGGCAGGTCAGAACGACAAAACAAAAAAAAAAAAAAAAAAAAAAGGACAACCCAACCCTCAACATCTGGGAAGAGAGAAGACTTAAGAAAAAAAGGGATTCCAAAGTCAAAGAAGGAATCTGTTGTTATAGATACATTTTAATGTTATTGGCTTTCTCGCAAATAATTAAGATGAATGTTATGTGTATAATCTTAAAAAAACGAGATTCACTTAATAAAATTAATAAAAAGAATTTAATATAAATAAAAGACAATTAGGAGACAAAAGAAATAAAGCAAAGGTTAAAAACGGCCCGGTGCCTTGGCGCGCTGCCAAGAGCACGCCTGGTATCCCAGGGATCCCCTTTTTTATCCCCTCCTTGCTGTGAGGGTGTTAATGCATATTCAAGCATGTCCCCTCCCCTTGTTTCTCCCTTCTTGGATCATGCTCTTCACAGTTTTATTTTCTGCTGGTCAGCATAATTTTTTTGCTGGTCATCATTATTCTTGCTGGTCCAGCATTTTTCTGGAGTTTTGGGTTTCCTTTCTTTTTTGCAAATGGTCAGGGCAGATAACAGTCGGGGGGCCCGTCATCCTTCCCCTGAGGACAGATGGGTTTCATATCTTACGCTGATAACAGTTTGGCCTCTATTGTTCTCTTGATAAGAGCTTGGGGCCCCACTGTCCTTGCCCTCTGGGGTTCCTTGCCCTTGTACCTAGGAAATTCTTTTTAAGCTTAAGACTTGTTAGCAAGAAAAAAAGTACATACATAGCTAAAAAGATTTTAACATATAATATTCATCTGCGAAAGCCAATATCACAATACAAATTTATAACAACCCCTCCTCTTCTTTTTTTTATAAATCATTTGGCTTGAGCAATAATTCTTGTTTTCCTAGCTTCTAGCACTCGTTCATTTATTCACAAATCAATTTAGCTTTCTTCCAACAGATTTTTCACATTATTTTGTTTTCCTTAATACTATGATTTTTTTTGTTTTTGTTTTTTGCCATTCTAGATGTAGCTAATTTCAGGTCTCTATAGGCATTTGGCTATGCTTTGAACTATATTGGTGATCAGCCAAATTAAACAGGGGGATTAAACAAAGAAGAACTATTAAACCAGCTGTAGCACTGCTACAAGGGGAAGAAGCTTAGCTTCTTCTACTACTCTATCCCCAATACATTATCCCATCAATTAGTGGTCATTACTGATTTTTAATTTTGGAACCACACATAGGCCATTTTTCTGATATCTTTTGGCGATATCTAAAATGGCATTTTTATTGTCATTGAAAACAATAATCTTATTTATTATTTTTTTTGACAGAACACCCCTTCTTTTAGCTAATAAATAGTCTAAAGCCACCTTACTCTGATATATTGCAGCTCTGGCTTTTCATCTCTGACTGGCTATTAGTTTCCCCATAGGCCCCAGCTGTTTTTATTGGTTTATGATTTCTACAACAGCTTGGAGTTTCATATGCAAAAATTGGGGTTCGATATCCCCAACTTCCCATCTTTGGTGCCCAAGAATGTTTCCAATATGCGTTCAGGGGCCATTTCTCATCTCCCCATTTTTGAGGTGCTCAAAACCATTCTCTTTTTATTCTTTTTAGGACCTCCAAACTAACACCCCCAACTGATTTCCCTGTCTCGTCAGAGTACAACTCCCCTTCCATTGCGAAGGAGCTTTGGTATGCACTTTTCTTCACATATCCAAAATAAGCCATCTGGTGCCTTCCAATAGTCCATTTTTCTGTTGATTTATATTTTCCCAAAATTTAGATATTTCTGGGATTTCCAGAGTAAGGATTTTCCCTTTACCATTACATCTGAAGAGTCTGGTTCGATAATTATACACACAATTCTTTCTTTTACTTTTTCCTTGAGTCCAATACAGAGTTGGCTCCTCTGGGATCCACCATGTAGAAGTTCCATTACTAACCTTATACCTTTTACAGGGAGTTTTTCCTTATTTCTTTAATAAATTCCTTACCAGTTTCGCCATAAACATTCTTCCCCTATCACTGTTTGAACTTAGAATCCATCTTTCTGGTCGAGTCCCCCCTCTTATATTGGTCCGGTTCCACTTAAGGAGTTCCACCGGGCCTATGGCTACTACCTTTTCCATGGCCATTCCTCCGTCATCAAGGCTCCTCCACAGACCCAGCTGTTCGTTATGTTAAGTTTCTTATACTTATCCTCTCCCCTAAATCCACAAACAGTTTTTCCCTAGTCTTGAGATATCTATTTCCCCTTTTAATTGCTGTTTTGAGCCTTGCATACAGGTCCTGACGTGAGGTTAAGTTAGGTTTAGGTTTCTGTGTTGGTTTTATCTTTTTTCTTATCACTCTGCTCTTTTATCAATTCTTGGGTCTTTCCCTTGACCGCCCCCCGTGAAGCAAATCCATTTTTCCCCTTTTGGGCAAGTGCTTCCCAATCTAGTAACCACTGACTCTTAATTTTCTGTGATCCCAAAAAGAATATTTTTCCCATTTATGTATACAGGCACTTAACTTGGATGGGTTATAGTCAGTGACTATTGATATTGGTGTGGGTAAATAAGAAGGAAAACCCGGTGTCATTCCATGTAGAGCTTTTGATAGCATTTGTAACATGGCTTTGCTGGTGTCCCCCCAAAAGGGAAAAGGATAAGTGACAGAAGAAGGAATAATAGGGGTCCCAGTAGACTTACACCCCCACCAATCCTGCCTATGAGGTTTGCAGCTCACAGCAGGTGTTTTATATTCTTCTTGGTGGCGAGTTGTAGTGGTCAGTCTGGTCTTGCCCCCTATTTCCCTCCTTGTCACTTCCTCTTTTGTAATTTCCAAGCAAATTTCTTTTGACACCTTTTAACAGCAGTTTTCTCACCGTTTCCTCAGGTACTTCCCACTCAACACGCACTAGTAATTTCCCATCTGTAAAAAAAAAGTTATCATTTTAAGTTATTCTTAATAGATTTGGCACCGAACACTTCCTGCAACGAGAGGCTTAACTTTGTGAAACATAATACCTATTATTCTCTAATTTAAACACTTATATTTAATCCAGATAGCATGTCCCGTATTGGGATGATTTAGATAAGGTATATGATGTGGCACTGATGGAAGTTGTGGTTCTCCCCCCCCTCCTTTATACAAATCACAGGCAAAAGCCAAAAAATATACGAGGAATTTCCCAACTAAAAACAGCCCCAGTCCTCCTGTTTTGGAGTGGGATTTTTCCTCCCCAAGGTGGATATCGAAAGTGTCCCAAACTTGTCCAGGCAGGACTTGAAACTACTGATACAGGCTTGGTCTTACTTCTCAGTTAGGCGTGATTCTTAGCTCATTCCTTGGGTCATTTGGATTGTTTCAGTTCATTACCACTGGCCTCTATCCAAGAGTCCAGTTTGTATCACTCTGTTTTGGGTGTTACAGTCCAAACCTCAGGTCTTTTGATCTTGTTGGTGTGAATCCAACTTCACCGTCCTTTGGTCCAGATTGCAGCTTCTCTGCCTTAATTATCAGTAGTACCTGAAAACAATTTCTTAATAACACAGGGAGAATGAAAACATCACATCAAAATTTTTCCATCAGTATTCTTTAAAATTCTTGGGTTAAGCGAAATTTAACAGTTAACATAGGAGCCAATGTCTTTCTGCGCGTTCAAATTAGGTTTAAACAAGAAAGGCTAGGTTTTGTTTGACTTCAAATAAATTACATTCCATTACCTTTTTTACCCTTTGGTTAATATTTACTTGTTTAGCTTCACAAACTTCTTTTTTCGGTTTTTTCTAGAACAAACCCCTTCCTTTTAACACAAGAGTAAAAGGAAGAAAGGGAAAAAAAAAAAAAAAAGAGAAAAAGAGATCTTATTTCAAGAAATTAAACACTTTGATGGGGTTTTCAGAACCTAACGAGCTAGACTACTTTTGCTTTGGTCTCATCATACACCGGTCTGTTTCTTCGTCCCTTGTTCCGTTCCTTCTTTCCCATTCACAGCAGTTTTTCAGGCTATTTCTCTCTCCCCCTCCTGCTGCCGCAGCTCTGGGCCAAGCAGGCTGTTTCAGCAGCTCGCTCTGCAGGGAGGGGCCCATAGGCTGTCACTTGCGTGCTGACCCTGGGGGCAAAGCTCGTGTCCCCTCTTCCCCTGCTGTGCCGTCCCTTCACACACAGGACTGGCATGTTCAAACACACTCAGCTTTCCCACCACAGCCGAGGGGCAGAGCCCGGAGTCCACAGTGCTCTGGTCTGGGGCTCCTCTGCTGGGCCAGCTCGCTCCTCAGCACCAAACCTCACCCAGCACCGCTGCCGGGCCGGCGATCGCTGCCGGCAACCCCCGCACCCCTCGAGACCCCGCACAGACACAGCGGGTCCCGCTCCAGCAGCTCCCCTCACGAACCGCGCTCTGCACCCTTCACATCGGGTGGGAGAGGACCGGGAGCCGCCACCCAAAACCCGGGGCCCCGCTGTTCGCGCACTTACAGGGACCGGGTCCTGCTACAGCCGCTTTACATAAAAGCAATAAAACAACACCTAAACCTAGCAACTCCTAACCCAGCACTCCAGATGCTCCTAACATCTCCTATTTCGGGCACAATTCTCACCTCTAATCCCGCTTGAAAGTTTTTTTTCTCCTCACAAGCCAGTGCACACTCTTCGGAGCCAACAAACCACTTCTCACTCTCTTTCTAAAAATCTTTACAACTCTAATGAAAGGCATCGCAAACCTCTCTCTCTCTCTCTGCCACTATCATCTCGCACTCTTTACACCACATCTTTCCAGAATCTTCCACTACACACAAATTACTTTGCTTTAGAATCAACTACAAAATCCTAACACTTTCCTTTTTGGGGATCCTCTCCAAAACCCCAAAGGCGCTAGACACAGAGACCAGTCAGCTAAGCCAGCTTACTTTTAACCAACTAAAACAAACCTGCAATTACTATTTTCTACCTGCCTTGAACAGATCTTCAGTCAAGCTAGAAATGAAGACACAGACATCATTCTTTCTAAAATTTTCTTCTACAAGTACAAAGGAATCTATCTTTCACACAGCTGCTTAATGTGAATAAACTCTAGTGTAACTTTTTTTTTTTTATGACAAGATATGATCAGGTCTTTATTTTTTACAGAATTTTAGATACATTGACAAGTTTCTGACAATATCTTTATGTTTCAACAACACTTGCAGCTTATAAACTATGAACAATCTATAGCAAGAACCAGTCTTAAAATTGTTTTCAAACTCTTCTTTCCACAAAATAAGACTCATCTAAAAAACACATGCACTTATTAAAAATAGACCAAGTTTAGAGTCTCCACCAATATTTTCTTCTCAATTCGAAACACCAACAATCTTAAAGTCTAATCATTTTAACTGGTCCACTTCTGCTTCTGTAATAAGCAACAGCTGCAAAACAACACAATGCACTCCTAGAGACATGTGCGCTTTCTCTTTGCAAATTCAAAAGAACAAGAAATCATGGCAGTTTCTGAGCCTGATCTTCACTTAAACACACACCATCACAATAACATCTTTTTAGAAATCATCAAGAGGATGATCATCATTCATATTGTGAAAAGAAGAGACAAAAATAATTTTCAGCAGCAGTAAAAAGATTTACAACAATCCATAGGAATTTATGCTTTTAGGCGGGAACAGGTTTCTGACTGTTAAGAACCATGGGCTGCACCCATGAGCACGGGAACACAAACAACATTAGGCTAACAGCTCTCACACTTATTTGACAACCGGATAAGTTTTCACCTTAAGAAGTGACTACTATGCAAATTAACTGTAACTTGCCTTTAAAATTAAAATCAACTACAAAATTTTACGATCTTCACTAAAGTAAAGAACTTAGAAGGCATACTAAGAAATGGGTTTGTTTTCTTCTAGACAAAATAAATATTGCAGTCACTCAACAAAAAAACAAAACAAACAGAGCTTACTTCTTCTTTTCGCCACTTCTCTCTCTCCAGGATGCATTTCTTGGAATTTTTTCTAAGCTTGCTCTCTAAAGCTTCTCTGCTCTTCCTGAAATCTCAAATTTTAATCACCGACACAGCTTACTGCTAGAGAAGCTTACAGCACCATCATAACACGGAATTCTCTCAGAACCCGTTAAAACCAAAGCTTGCAACTTGCAGCTCCCTTGGTTTGGAGCTGATACCACCATACCGCCAATACTGCTCCATATCTCACTCACACACATCTGGCTAAGAAAAAGCTCTCTGAGACAGTTTGACACCAGTCCTTACTCTCGAATCACAGAACTTTAATGTGCCTAAGGTCTCATAAGACCCCGGCATAGAAAACCTGGGTCCCAGATGGACTCGCCTGGCTCTCTCACCACTGGGCATGTTCCCAGCCTGTATTCACAGCTTCAGGAGGTTCCAGGAGTCACTGAGAGCTCCTCCGATCATCCCCCTGTGCCTGGAGCATGGAACCCGAACCAGCATCTGTGGTTCAATCCAGCCTGCCGGCAGCCAACCCAAAACACAGCTCTGGCGGCTTGAGAGCTCCAAAATAAGTTTAAACCAAATTCCAGGGGCACCAAGACTTAGACGGCCCCCTGCCCTCAGCCTTTACAATCAAAAGGGATAGGCTGAATTCATCCCCTCAGGGCACCCTCCGTGCCTGATCTTATCAGGGTTTCGGCCCGACTCACCGCCGGCTGGAGCTCCAGGAGTTCCCCTTGCAACTCCTGAGGCTTGACCCGACCCCCTCCGTCCCAATAGCTCGGCAGGGAGTAGCCCTGGGAGCACCGACCTCCCCAGGAAAACCTTTTTCCAACCGCTCGCCACCAGTGGGGCAAAAATAAAAAAAAAAAACCACCAAAACAACTTCTAAAAAAAAACCAAAAAACAAACAACTTCAAAACGCTGAACCACATACCATCTCACCAAAGCGATCCCCCTCCCCTCCCCGCAAGCAGCTCTTTGTTGCCCGGGGGGGGGAGGAAAGGTGCGGAGGGGAAGATCTCCACTAAAAATAACCTTGCTTTGCTCTGAGACCAGACCCGCGATGAGAACAGATATTTGATACAACACCCGAAACCCCCCGCGAGGCTCCTGGGCTACAAGCCCCAGTTTCTGCTTGCCCCCCCGTCCGGGGCTTCCATGACAGGAGCTCGCAGGGAGGAAGCCAATCATTCCATGTTGTCCCCCACCGGAGATCTAGTCCCAGTGGAAACATCGACCCGTGTTCACATCTTTACTCCAGCACAGGCACACAGGATACCTTTCCCTCTTTAGCAACACAATTCCAAAAAAAAACAAACAAACTTTAACGCCAAACAATCACACCTATTTACGCATTCTCACATCTGTTCATTCAACTCCACCCAGTCACAGCAAGACAATAAGGTGCTCTTTACTTCCCATTTACTTGTTAATATACGCCCATTGGGCACTGTAATATGGTCAAATATCTCAAGTTTCTTGGATTATTCCCTCAATTTGGCAGTTTTTATGTCCCAAATTTCTTGGATTTAATCCTCAACTTGACAAAGTTTTAGAGAATTCCACATTTTACTCTGTTTTTTCCCAGTGGATTGTGCCAGGAAAACCTTGGGCTCCCCTTTCCCGAGGGGCTAACCCTCCCCTGAGGACCCAGTCCCAGTAACCCCGGGGGTATCTTGCAACCCCCGCTTCCCGCTCCCCCAAAGATTACTTACAGTCCGTCTTCTTCTTTGGGTCTTCGTGCACAAGAATTATGGAGCAAAAATACCGCGGTTTTTAGGGAGCCTTTTCCCCCTTTCCTTTGCTTTATTCCTCTCCTTCTTGTCCTCGGGGTTTTGACCTGCAGCCGCTTGGCCCACGCTAGGAGAAACGGAGCGGGGTCTGCTGAACTCAGCAGGGGCGCGCCTGTTTTCCCCGTTCTGGATCTCTCGGTGGTCCCAGAGGTGAGGTTGCTTATTCCCCCGACGAGCCCCCCAAAAATTCTTAAAAACGAGATCCACTTAATAAATTAAAAAAAAAATTTATATAAATAAAAAAACAATTAGGAGACAAAAGAAATAAAGCAAAGGGTTAAAACGGCCGGGTGCCTTTGGCGCGCTGCCAAGAGCACGCCTGGTATCCCAAGGGATCCCCCTTTTACCCCCCCCTTGCTGTGAGGGGTTAATGCATATTCAAGCATGTCCTCTCCCTGGTGTTTCTGCCTTCTTGGATCATGCTCTTCAAATTTTATTTTTCTGCTGGTCGCATATATTTTTTGCTGGTCATCATTATTCTTGCTGGTCAGGCATTTTTCTGGAGTTTGGTTTCCTTTCTTTTTGCAAATGGTCAGGGCAGATAACAGTCGGGGGCCGTCATCCTTCCCCTGAGGACAGATGGGTTTTCATATCTTACGCTGATAAACAGTTTGGCCTCTATTGTTCTCTTGATAAGAGCTTGGGCCCCACTGTCCTTGCCCTCCTGGGGTTTCCTTGCCTGTACCTAGGAAATTCTTTTTTAAGCTTAAGACTTGTTAGCAAGAAAAAAGTACATACATAGCTAAAAAGTATTTAACATATAAATATTCATCTGCGAAAGCCAATATCACAATACAAATTTATAACATATAAGAATGAGAAATTTTGTTGTATTCATATAGTTTTTCCTTTATTTCTGTTATTGATGAAATTTAGAAATAGTAGTGTAATACATATATGTTAGGTTATGGCATAGTATTAAAAATAAAAACTGTCTTTGTTTGTATAACCCCAAAGACTGAGAAAAAAAAATACCTAGAGAACTCCTGCATTTGTAAACTATCTTATCCAGATGAAGATAGCAGTGACCAGAGCTCTGGGGGAGGATTTTATTGCGTATCCTGGTATCAGAGAATGTAAATCTCAATGGTGCCAAGAAGAATTGATCTATTGGGAAAAGGGGCAAGGAGAAAACTAAACAGAAGAACACACCAAAAGATCCTAAGAAGAATGTATGAATATGTATGAGAATTTATGGATATTTAGTAGGATTCTGTTTTTAAGGGACAATCCTTTGTTAGTAAGTGTGTGCTCTCTTAGCTGAATGCAGAGACACCTGGCCCGTATCTGTATACTTGTTTTACTTTATTTTTTCTCTCCTAATTGTTTTTTTATTAAACTTTTAAATTCTGTAAAAATTATGTGAAACCCTCGTTTTTTCACACTGTCAAATACAAAGACTAATGGGCCCTGATTGAACTGCTCTTCAAACACAGGAGGAGCCCCTTGGGCTTAAAGGAGTCCTTAACCATTTCATGTCCAGCACCAACATTGTCCTTCTCACCAATCACGCAAGTCATCGGGGCCTCAAAACCAATACATCTGCCCCCTGAAGACTCCATGGCTCACACACTTAATCCCTTCTTCCTAACAAGGAGGTCTGGGCTCCAGAGGCCTTCAACATTCAAAAACACTGACTTTCTCAAACACAGGTCCAAGAGCTGCCAAGGCTGACGCGTGGGGATGACACTCAACCCATGGAGTGGGCACTGCTAGCTCCTGGCACAGGGATGTGCTCTTCCCACCGCAGCCCTAAGCAGAACAGTCTCATGCAGGCTGCAGCTTTGCAGGGGCTGTCTGGGAACACACATCTCTTCTTCCCACAAGGTGACTGAGCTCTGGAACATGAAGAGAGCCATTTTTTTGCCCAGCTGAGGACTTCCCAGCTGAAAACTGGACTGCAGGCACCAGGTTACTGAGAGGGCAAGAAAGCTGCAGCTCCAGCCCATCCCCACACACAGCTTCTGCGAATGCCTACACGCACAGCAGGGCTCACACAGCAGCAGCTGCAGTCCAGCCCTTGCTTTGCCTTGGCCGTCCAGCCCAAGAGAGGCAGAGCCCACATCTGCTGCTGGCACCTCTCACATGCCCCTCCCACTCTGCCTTCAGTGGCAATTCTCCAAACGCTCTTACCTTCTTTCCCATCAAACAAAGCCTGTTAGAACCCACAAAGCTTCCACTTCCTCCCCACAAATGCCCTGCACGAGGGATTCTTCCCAGAAAAAGGAGCATCCAAACCTGGCAAACATCTCTCATCCTCACTTAAGGGGCATCCCCCCCCTTTTCATTCCCTCTTCCTTAGCAAATCTTGCTTTACCAAGCAAATCCTTCCATGTCCATTCACAGCTGAATTCAAGAAGCCTTTGCTTCTCAGCATGCAACAACATTCAGAAGCTCTCAGTCCAGCCCCATCTCATCCCTGTCCAATGGAGTTACCTGAGGCAGAGGGAGACCTTTCAGGCAGAGAAGGTGAAAGCATCTCCTCCAGTGTCTCCAGAACAAGGTCCAGATCCAGTGGTGGCAATTCCTCTTCGCCAGGAGTACTCCATACCCAGCTTGGGGCTGTCCATGCTGCATAACCAGCACTGCCAGCTGGAGCACTGGGGACTGAAGTGCCCGGGGCACTGGAAGAATCCAAAAACATCGGTGAGGCTCCATTGAGGCTTTGGGACGCAGACCTTTATTGCTGCCTTGGATCAAACATCACAGGAAGCGCACAGCAACCTCAATTCCAGAAAGGTATTAAAAACTTCCCAGGGAACTGGAAGAGTGAGCTCTTCCCTTAAAAAGTATTATCCTAATTGACGTGTACATAGATTAAAGTATGGCTTGTGAAAACCGATATAGACATACACAGAGACATAATCACCTTTAATCACAGCCTTTTGCATCTTCCCAGCAGCTTTGGGATTTGGCTGCTTGAGTTTCTCATCACAAGAGACCACAGAAAGTGCATTCACCCAGGAAGAGGCCAGAGGTGCAGACACACATGCTAAACTTAAACTGCGAGTTTATTCTAAAGAGCAACCATGTAGGTGAGGCCATAGTCTGCAGCTGCAACTGTTCTGGGGACTCACAGCGTGCACTGAAATTTAATAGCATTATTTGCGGGAGAGACTGTTGGAAATCGAAAATCTGCAGCCTTAGAAAAAGCCAGGATTGATGTAGTGATGAAAGTACACAGACATTAGGTAGAGGAATTATAAACCTATGTTCTTTACAGTTGCAAGTAAGAATATGCCTAGAGTAAGTAAGAAATTATATTAAGTAAAATAGTTTGAGGTATAAAGGGTAAATAGTGTGATTTATAAAGTAAGTTAGAGATCTAGAAACTGTAACAGAAGTGTGTGTGAATACGTGCCCTGTTTAGCTTATTGGTTAAAAGACAGATGCAGTACGGAAAAATCAAGTAAAGGTGATAGGGTTTAATAAGTGAAAACAAACTTTGTGTCAACTGTCTACTGGACTAAAAAGTTATATATTGCCATGCGGAAGAAGAAACTCGTAACTTCCTCGAGCTATGGTTGACTTGTTGCCTGTAAATCTATGCCTCGGGACTCATATCTTATTGGGCTACTTAAGCAATAAGTCATCTCAAAGCATGGTGGTCCCATCCCTTGTATTTCATCTCAACAAAAGGCAATCTGTAAACTCTGCAATATCCTATCAGAGTCCTAGTTTGGCTTCATTTAAAGAAAAATGGGAGTTCACCTAACACCTACCGGTTATGGATAAATGTTCTTTGCCTCGCCCTTTGACCTCTACACAGAGGCTGTCTGGAAAATGCCCAGAACACCCTCCAAATCTGCAGCAAGGACCAGAAAAGCAGACAGAGATTGTTTTAATATTCATGATCCTGCTTCCTAGTACCCTTGGACACTTGCTACCTGATTCTCACAATCAAATGTACACATGACAGAGCACCGTGGCAAAATACTTCAGTCACTTTTTTGTGATCTTTCTGAAAAGCCGGGGGAGAGACACATTCCGTACCTGAATGGGATGTTGGCTGGCAACTGCTGCTCTGGAGAAATGCAGCTGGCTGCTCTCTGGAGAGGCCGCAGAAGTGCTTTGATGGTGCGCAGGAAATGGTGGAATCATGAGCTCTGGCTGGAATTGAAATTTGTGTGTGCCTGGCTCGCCTGATGAAACCTCAAGTCCAGATGTGGCAAACACTTTCTTGGCACTTGCTGGGGAAGCTTCACGCTCTTGAGGATCTGGACTTGTCCTGGAAGGGCCTGGAGGCAGCTCTGAATCCTCAGGTGAGGCAGCACTTGCGCTTCTGGCACAAAGGAGCTGTGCAGCAGGTGAGGGAAGAAGAAAGGAAGCAAAGGGAAGGCTTGGGTCATACTGGTCCTCAGGGTGTGTTTCCCTTGCAGCAAAACTGTGCTTTTATCAGGGAAGACAAAAGCTCGCCTCCTCCCAAAACAGGGATGAGAAAGAAAAATATCACATGTCTTGGGGGGTTGTTTGATGCCTATAGAACTTAAAGTCAAAGTTTACAAGCTGCTTATAATAGGTAGAGTTACAAGATATCAATATAACCTGATATATCTGTATCACAGATATCAATATAACCTGAATCATAACTTCATGTATCTATGTTAACCTGATATAAAAGTCTTTCTGATTGCATGTAGCTGGCTAGTATATGGTTAACTAGTTGCTCAGTGTTATAGATTTTATTAATTTACAGAGTCGAAGAAGCCAATCAACAAATTTTATTAATTCTGCAAGCAAAACAAGGAGGCAATGCAGTGCTGGGTGACAGGGGGATCTCCGTCCTGCTCAACTGCCGCGCCTACTGGAGTTCCAGTCGGTCCTTTTAAGTCGCTCACAAGCCTATCATTGTGATACTTCCGGAGTAATCTGCGCATGCTTTGAGGTGTTGCTGGGGCATTTAACTGTTCTTGCTTCACTTCTATTTCTCTTGGTTTCTGGAAAGTACCACTTACACAAAACATGTTTATCTTTACAAACAATTCTAACCACATCTTACTTAACAAGCACATTACATTCTATTACTTAACCACATCTTATAAACAAACATACTCTATTACAATAACCACATCCATTGTTAATGAACAAACATACTTCATAACTCAGTCCCCCTTTTCTATCTAGGATAATTCTTTGCTTTGTTCATTAAACCTTTTTAGTTCTTGCCTACTCCATTCTAACTCTTCTTCATCTGGGCCTGGGTTGATGGGGCTTCATACTTTGCTCGTATTAGCATCAGATGAGCTGCTTCTAGTATCTTCTTAACAATTGCTATTATTTTATTGAAGATGCAGGGACCAAAAGTTAAATCTTTTACAACAAGTAAACAAGTTTTTAGAACAAGTAAAATAACTGGTCCAGCTATTGTTGACAAGAGGGTGGTAAGCCAGGGAGAATGATTGAACCAGTTTGCGATACCAACTTTGGTGAGATTCCTCTTTCTCGTTCCCTTTGTTCGAGTTGCTTCCTAAGCTCAGCCATAGTGTCAACTGCTACTCACTGTCGAATCCACATATGTACAAACATTGTTCCTTCAAGGCTACACATAATCCTCCTGTTGTATTAACAGAAGGTCTAATCCTCTCCTATTTTGTAGGACTACTTCGGATAAAGACCGTACTGATTTAGTAAGGGCATCAATAGCTTTTCTCTATTTTTAGCAAATCTTCATCCACTGATTGTCTCAATGTTTTTAGCCCAGCTCCTTGGGATACTAGAGAGGTTATACCTGTTCCTGCTCCAAACTCCTCCTACCGTTAGCAATACTGCAGTCGTAAGTGCTGTGTAAATGGTTCTCTCTTTACTAAATGATGTTTTTCTGTTTCTTGATGGTCTATTACATACTCTTGGGGATGATATATATTTTCGAGGGACAATGATTACCTGTATACAATATTCATATTTTTTCATTGAATACTGTGGTGGACTAAGCACGGTGTTAACCCCTAGCTTGGAAGCATATCCACTTATTATTTATTAAGCTGGCACTAAACCCAGTTGGCGACCCTCCTTCTTTTGTACTTTTATAGTTTTATTACACAAGTACTTTTGTTCCAGAGGTCTAGCTTTTCCTATTACATAACCCTTGTCCCGGTAACTTGCGTTATTGTAATCCCTGGGGTTCCTTTTTCCCGATTCCATGAACATTCTCCTAGGGTTAGTTTCCGTTCCTTCTTCTCACATTAGCTACTGACCCCTATTGCTTTCATAAAATGGAGGAACGAATGTCGTAACATAAACCAGCATTCTTTAGTTAATTCAGGATGGGGTCTGATGTTAAAACATTGAAGCTTGCCTGCAATAATCTTTCCCTTCCAGAAAGTGTCATATACTCCAGGGGGTGAATGTTCTGTGGGCAGCATCATTGATATCATATTTTTCTTTAGATATAGTTATAGTGGGTATTATCACTAGATGCAGGGCCTTTCTTTCTTTGGCTTTACTTTCGGTTGTCCTTAAAGCTTTATTGGGTCCTATTGCTTCTGGTAAATCGTGAGGAATTTCTCTCTTTTCTTTATAAGAAAGTGTCCCCCTCGATCTTTTCCAGGTTCCCACAGTCTGATTTCCCCATGTCCTTCCCAATAATACCAACCGAGATCTGTTAAAGTTTGAGATTTCACTGTAATTTCTATCACCAATCACAAGTGAACTGCTTCTCCCAAGTCTCCCAAGTCTCCACTTTATACCTACCAAAATTAGTGACTGTGCCAGGGTTGAATTCCCCACACCTATACAGAAATATATGGATCTGGGGCCCCCTCCGGGGCGTAAATCCTAATGCCATGGTTCTCACAACACCAATATCCACAATAGAATTCTCTCCGGGTAATTGCAATATCCTTTCCCAGGAAATTCGAGGACTGGGCATATAAAAACTGGTCGTTCACTCGGCTGATCTATCGAGATTAACTCAAGAAACCGGCATTATGAAGTGGGCACCCCTGAAGTGATTACCGACTGAACTACTTTCTGCTCTTCTTCCCTAATTAGGGAACCACTTAAAGGGTTCATGCGTAACTTCATCATTTCCCGTAAACTCCCAATAAATTTCCAGGACAGTAATCCAGATTAACAAAAGACCCCGTTGGCTTTCCCATTCCAATAACGGAGATCCCATCTCCCAAAAAAAAAAAAAAATATATTCCCCACTCTTGGGGCATCTCTTGGACCATAAACATCGTGAATCCACGATTGACAACAGGAGAATTTCCTCCACTGCTCAAACTACTCCATCTGCCTCGCACCGTCGACTCGGTTTGGCTTTTGAGCCACGGGGTGAGCCATCTTCTAGGTCATGCAAGAGTACTCTTCAGGAGGTAACTTTTCTTCTCCCTGTTTGGTTGAGCCTCAGTCTATACTGGAGTGCCAATTAATGATTTTTTACTTCAGGGACCTTGCAGCTCGCTAGTGCCACTCTTCGGCGACACAGTCCAGGCCACTATCGCAGTGGCCACAATTGGTCGGGGCGCGTTCGGGTGTTAACAGTTATAGGTCCAGGATTTTACCCCTTTTGCAAATATAATTCCAACACTCGGCTGACTCCCTTTTTTTAAATCTCCTACTTTCCACCCTTTGATCTAGTACCCAATCAGTTAGCTCTCTTGGAGTGGTCCAACACAGCCGGTGGCACAAACCCCCCCTCGAGGGGGGATATCCGTTTCCCTGCAATGGGTCCACCACCACTTCTCCTTGCAAACTAAACAAATAAAACACAAACAAATGGGATAACAATTTACCCTTACAACCAATGTCTGTACATAAAATGCTCACGTTTTTGTTATAAATGGTCTTTTGTTCATCAGACTCAAATACAATCAACTAAAATATTTAATCTCAAAAGTTCTATTTAGATCACTCCTATTTCCATCAAACTATAATGTCCTCTCTTGCTGCATAGGTTTCTTAGACAAATATTTTATATTTTAAACTTTCAAGTCTCCTGCAGGGCTAGTGACTGTCCCATTCTTTAATTGCTCACTGGTCCTTTAATACGGCTGGCCAATGAGTCCACCACTCTTTCAGCCAGTTCGAATAGCTTGTGTTAGTAGTCAAGAGCACCCAGTAAGGTCCCTTCGCAGCGAGGTTGTAGAGTGGTTTCTTTCCATGTTTTTATGAGCACCCAATCCCCTGGCTTGACTCTGGGTGTAATGTAATATCAGAGAGGAGGTCTCTGGGTTAGTTGCCCCTTTTTCCTTCCAAAGTTCTTGTCGATATTGCATCAGTTTTATGGATGTATGTGTAAGTAATTTTATCTGAGATTCCCGGGTGATTCATGGGGATTCCTGCATCATATGGCATTCCGTATAACATTTCAAAGGAGATACTCCTATGGTCGGCTCTGGGTTGGGCTCTAATATTTAACAATGCCAAAGGAAATACACTTAATCCATGAGAGCTTGGTCTCAAGCATTCAATTTTGTTAATTGCTTCTTAAAGTTCCCCATTCATTCGTTCTACTAGGCCTGACACTTTGTGGATCGCCACAGAGTGTGGTTCTTACTTCCCATCTTATTCCCAGGGCTTCTGCCAGAGATTTCTTAATTGATTTTTGGATGTAAAAATGTGGTCCTTGATCCGAATCAATAACTTCGGTTATTCCATATCTAGGGATTATATGTTTTCTAATGGAACTTTTGTCACTGTCTGTGCGGTGGCCCTGGTGGTTGGAAAGGCTTCTATGAAATGTGTATGATGGTCTACAATGAAACTAAAATGTATGTATTAACCTCCCTACCTTGGGGAGTTCTGTAAAAATCCAATTTGAACTTTAGAAAATGGTTCTTACTGCTAAGGGTCTTCCCCCATTGGCATTTGTCTTCGTACAGCTCTATTAACTTTGTAGAACACGTAGGGCAATCCCTGAGTAATATATTTTGCCAGGTCATTGTAGCCCTATACCAACATATATTTAGTCCCGCAAATATGATCCTATTAGGGCTTGGCTACCCCAATGCGTCCACTTATGTAGATTATCTAAAATTTGGAAAGCTATTTCAATTTTGATAACAACTTCTCTTCCATCAGGGTAAATGCCAGTTCCCTTCTTTATTTTTAGTGCACCCCCATTTGAGCGAGTTTCTGTTCTTCTTTTGGGGTGAGTACGAAAATTTCCAATTCGGGCAATCAATGGCTCCACTTTCCCTTTCCTTTTAACCACAAATTCTCGTAATGCAGCCCGCATTAGCTTCCTGATCTGCCTTTGCATTAGTTTCCCCTTGCTTTTTGTTATAGGTCTATCCCCTTTTGGGTGTCCTTTTAGGTGTACTACAAGCTAGCCTTACAGGTCCTCGCCGCAAGGCAAAACTAAAAACTGCTTTTTATTAGCTACATTGGTGAATCAAATCTTTTCCTTGTGAGTTGATTAATCCCCTTTCTTCCCATTATTTTTTCCCTAAAAGTGTGTATCACCACATTAGCTATATATTTGGAGTCCGTGTAAATTGTCCCAAACTTTTCCCTTTAATCTCTTTAGAGATTGTAGGAACGGCATATAGGTTCACAAGCTTGTTGCTGACCAAGAGCTGTTCAGTGGTCCTGATTCTAAAATCTTAAATGTCTTCCCGTCTATAAAACCGGCGTATCTCCGATTTTCTTTTCCCTTCAATCACTCTGGAGGAATCCATCCACAGATGATTCTTTCCCCATCGTATAATTCTTCTTACCTCCAGGTCGAGGTCTAATCTTTCGTCTGTTTCCTCAATGGTCTGGAGACAATTATGTGCTAATTCTGACTCTTCAGACCCTCCATTTATAAAAATTGGGCAGGGGTTTTGGAGGCTCGCTTGTTTCTAAAGTTAAATTCGGAGCTCCCAATAAGATCCCCACATATTTAAGTAGACGGGAGTCTGATCTCCATTTCTCAGCTTTCTGCTGCAACACACCTCGAATGTTATGAGGGGACAACACTTTTATGTTAACTGGTTAAAAGGTGGATTTTATGACCTCTTCTACTAATAAGGCACATCCTACAATCACTTGCAAGCAGGTAGGGCCACCCTCTACTTACAGGATCTAATAATTTTGACAAGTTAGCCTACCGGCTTCTTTTTCCCAAGACCCCATTCTTGGGTCAGTGAACCCCATATGCTGGTCCCATCGTTCACATTTTACAAATAGATGAAAAAACGGACCGGTTCAGATCAGGCAGGCTTAAAAACTGGGGCAATTTATCAGATCCTCTCGTATGCCTGAAGTTCTCCTCATCTTGCTGAGTCAAAGTAATTAAAACCCCCAATAGTCAGTTTATAGGTATAAAAATTTATACCTTACTGCTGTAGTATTTTCGATCCATTGTCTACAATATCCTACTAAACCCTTAGGATCTGTCTAATTTGTCTTTTATTTTTGGGAGGTGGTAATAAACAGAATTCCTTTTATTCTGTTCGGGGTTCTATTTTCTTCTCTCCTTTACTGATGTAATGTCACCACATATACCTTACTTCTTCTTTCTACAAACTGTAGTTTGATTTTTGGACAACTTTGAGACCTTTTAGTGTCCCAAGAAATTAAGAAGTCCAATACTTTTCTCTCCTAACGCTGTTCCTCTTCCTTACCCGCAATCAACAAATCATCCACATATCTGGTATGAGAGTAATGCTGAAGTAGGCTTATATATTCTTGTAAAAGGTGTTTCCTAGCGCCTTGTCCAAATATAAGTTGGGGGATTTCGGTAAAGCCCTGAGGTAAAAACAGTCCACCTCTCATTGTTGTTTTCTTCCCGGTTGTCAGGATCATCCCCATATCAATCGGCGAAGTAATCCCGGCATGATTCATCTAAGGGACCAGGCCCAAAATGCATCTTTTAAAAATCCAATCACACTATACCGATAGATTTTTCAGGGCCTAATTTTACTTAACAATGTATAAGGGTTGGCCACTACGGGAAGTCGAAGAAAATGCGTTCTTTTTTATTTATTTACTGCATACATCGTGTTTTTGTACTAGTCGATATGTCCCATTAGGCTTCTTTACCGGCAAGAATGGGAGTGTTTAAATGGGGGACATGCACCGCAGGGTTCTAACACGTCCCTGATTTATGAGTCTCTCTAGTATCTTTCTGGTTTTAATCCTTTCCTACCTTCTAGTGTAAATAGGGTATTGTCTGATTTCTAATCGGAAGTTCTGGATTTTTGAATTTTTACCTAAGTAAAAGGGGGGTATTCTCTAAGGTCGCCCTACAGTCTCCGGGGTATACCAATACCCTCAGGGTTAATCATCTTTTCTTCTTCTACTCTGAGGGGGACAAAGCTGTTATTTTTATTTCCTTTATTCTCTTACTTCCAAGTTTATTCCTAGCTTCAATTATTACATCCCCGACCCTAGATAAATTACAACTCAGCTTCAAGGTACTACTAAAAAGATTCCCATAACCACTATATTAAATTCCGTTTATAAAGCTACATCCCTTAACAATTTCCAACTCTAAAAGGGTTCTCCCTTAGCTCCTAACAAAATTAAAAAACAATGGGTCATGTCTCTCTGGGAGAGTTTACCATCAAGAGGGCAATTTTTTGTACGGTAGATCTTCTCAGCCCCCGAGTATACCCAAAAAATTCTATTTCTTCTCTGGTGGGGGACCCACTTTTTAGTTTTATCCAAGGGGCTAACGATGTTTCTGAGTCCCAACAATTATAAATAGAGCCCCTGACCCCCCTAATCTTCCTTAAACGGTTTTTTCATCCATGCACCTTAATCCTGCAGTTTCTTTTTAGGTGTCCCTTCTTTCCAACAATAAAAACAATTTCCTTTCCTCTTTGTTCTTTCTTTCACTCACTCCATTCCCTCTCGGTCTTGGGGGGCTTCACCCCAAAAATGGCTTGGTCTTTCCTGTCTATCCAATTCCCTACTTTTCCCCTGACTGCCGCAACCATCATCCTAACTTGTCTCTTATGGGCTTTCATCCTCTCTCCTGACATAAAATTCTCTGCGGCTTCTCTAAGACAGTTCGTCTAATTCTTCGGTCTTGCAAATTTTCCAATTTTCTCTAATTTCTTCCGTATGTCGTTCCCAGTGCCTCTAGCAACAAACTGGGTCTTTAATTAGGCTTGGCCATAAACGGAGTGTCTGGATCCAAAAAACCAGGAATACATTGTTAAGTTTTTACGGCAAACTTTCCAGCCACTCATTGGGAGATTCTTCTTCTTTTGCCTCTCATTGAAGGCCTATTGATATTTTGACCCCTGGGTACTGCTTCCATAATTCATTGAACTAATTATAGTGCGTGGAAATCCTGCATAGTTGCGTTCTATGTTCTCTTTTTTTTTCGTTCTGGTGGTCCCATTGAGGCCCTCCTGCAGGGGCCATTTTTATGTCGCCTGGGGTCCGTGACCTGCATGGTTTGAGCGTCCCAAAATACGGCATCCCTGCAGTCATAATCATGTCTTCTCTTCAGTGGTAAAATAATATATTTATGATTGGGACTTGCAGTTCATCCAAAGTGTAAATATTTAGAGGCCTAAAAATTGATCTACTCGTTCAGCAAACTCCCAGAGGATCTTCTATAGTCTTTCCCATCTCCTTCTTAAAATTCCCTTAACATCCCCCGAAACCTTAGTAGGACTGAAATAAATCTCCCATCTGTGGATTAGGACCTCCACATGGGCTCCTTCTTAACGGAAAACAAATTTTGGTTGCCGGCGCACGGCTCCTAGTTCTGGGTCATGATCTTGGCTTCCTTCCCTGACTATTTGGTCTTTCTTGTAGCCTTCGAACTCCCTGATTATCTTAACTCCGGCTCTGGCTGTGGCGGTGGGGGAGCACATCTGGTTGCGGGTTGGGATTATTACGGTGGGGGTCATACGGGGAAGATCCTTCCTCCTGTCGGGACGTTTTGTTTCTTTACTTTCTGGGTCTATTTCTGGGATTATTTAAAAATATAGACTCCCGGTCCCCGCTGGGGTTGTAAACCCAAACTGCTGCATATTCGCTCTTACTCTTGATTGAACGGAGTTTAAGTATTCACCCAAATATTTAACTTTATGCTGCACCCAATCCTTCAGTAGAACCAAACTTTGGCCACCATTTCTGCATTTCCTATCTGCTTTCCTCCCCAAACTACCACACAATAATTAGATCATTTTGGCTTTATCTTTATTCCCCAGTTCCTGGGATATATACTTACACTTCTCCAGCATAAATCCTAGTGGGGAGTCCCTGGGATTACTATGGAGAACGATTCATGGGTTAAAGGGGGCTTGCTTCTCCCTTGCCCCATCTTCTGGAGTGCCTTCTCTTCGATCGTGTGTGAGCCTCACTCGTTTCACTCGCTTTCCCCTGGTTCGTGACACTCATGTCCTCCGCGGACAATGGGAAATGCACTACTGTAGGGTCCACAACTCGCTTGGGGATAACCGGCTACCTGTTCCCCTCTCAAACACACAATCCACAAATCCGCACGATCCGGGATCCCGACCCGACCAACGGAACCCCTGCACAAACAAGGCAGTCACTTAAGCGTCCGCGTCCCGCATTCTTCGTCCGGACCTTTTGTGCACAAAAATTTTAAGGGGGTCGAGCCGGTCTTTCCTTGCCTCCTGTTTTTAATCGGGTCGTCGGTGGGGAGTAGGGCAAGCGGACCGAAGCCGGGGCCAGCGACTGCGGCGGGGCGCCATCCCCAAGCTTCAGGGAATTCACTCAATATTCCATCCGAGTCACGGCACAATTGTTATGATTTTATTAATTAACAAGAGTTGCAAGAAGCCAATCAACAAATATTTATTAATTAACAGCAAGCCAAAACAAGGAGGCAATGCAGCGCGGGGTGACAGGGGGATCTCGTCCTGCCAACTGCCGCGCCTACTGGAGTTCCAGTCGGTCCTTTTAAGTCACTCACTTAGCTATCATTGTGATACTTCCGGAGTACTCTGCGCATGCTTTGTGGCTGTCGCTGGGCATTTAAAAACTGTCTTGCTTCACTTTCTATTTTCTTGGTTTCTGGAAAGTACCACTTACACAAAACATTGTTAATCTTTACAAACAATGTCTAAACCACATCTTACTTAACAAGCCATACATTCTATTACAATAACCACATCTTATAAACAAACCATACTCTATTTAAATAACCACATCCTAGTTAATGAACAAAAAATACTTTCATAACATCAGTGCTGGAGAGATGGGGGAAAAATAAAATGATAATACTCACCAGGTGGTCAGTTTCTGAGATTGGTAAGTATAGTACTAATGAAAATTTAGCGCAAAAGTCAAGCCAATTAGCCAACAAGATAAAGAATTTAGGACTGGTTAGGACCAGACAGACCAAGGAAAACACCGTAACTGTGCATGCTCTGAAGACCACAAAGTTGAAAAGTTCAGATGCAGAGACGACTTTGGAAAAAAGCTTTGGTCAAAAGACCCCAACAACCCCCAAATTGGGGAGGCAACAAGCACAAGTGAAAAAGAACTGTCTGTAGCCATGAGGAATTTACTATGTAAATTAGTTCCAGAGTGCGATATATACTATGAATATTAGTTTCCATATGTTATAATGACATAGTAACACCAAGCAATAATTACTAAATATACCACAGCAATTGACTAAGGTGGATGGATTAGGAGGAGAAATCCTCCTCACTCCAAGCTACTGAAATTAAACAAAACACCATGCTCTACTCTCACGGGTCTATGGGATTTTTATCCCAGGACTATCTTTCGCGATCACTTTTGCAACAGCCAGCTCCCTGTCTACTGAGCCCTCCCTAGCTGATCAAACCTTGCCTGAAACCCCAACTGCCAAAGCTCTTCTTCCCCTCTGCTTCCAATGGGAACAGAGGCTCCCTCACCGCTGGGCCTGAGCACAACCAAGCACATCGGCTCACAGCACTCACGAGGACCTCCCACCAGAGTCCCAGGGCCACCCAATTGAGCAGCGCCGCCATGGTGCTGGGGGCTGGGCCGGATAGCGGCCGAGCGGGCCAGCGTGTGGCGTAACGCAGGCGGGCGGGACTGTCCCGCAGGCCCCCGGCAGCCCAGCAACAGATCCCGGGCACTGCAGGCACAGCAGCCTTGCCCAAGGACCAGAACCTGTGACCGGCTGGGGCAGCTGCGTGGGCAACCCACAGCAGGGTATAGTCACCACTCCTTGTCCAGCCGGCAGCGCCAATGGCCAAAATGCCACGCCACCCCCTGCGACCGCAGCTCCCACCACGCCTCACCAGCTCTGGGCGGCTGCCCAGGCAGGAAAGGCGGGCAGCGACCGGGTCACGTGGGGAGACGCGTGGAGGCGGCTGGGCTGGCGGCTACGCACCTCCAGCCCCACAGCCAGCTGATGTGTTGGCCTCGTTAGGCGTTTGTTATCAGAGCAGGAGCTCGGGATGGTCGCGGCGGAAGTTGGTATTCATAAAGTGGAGCCAAGCCCCCGGCATCGCCCGGCACAAGATGAGCCAAGCCATGCTGGCACCTTTTGGAAGCTTGAAAGGTTGAGCTGGCACACCGAAATGCCAAAGTTCGTAGTGCGCTTTGAAGGAGTCCGGGGCTGCCCCCGCCCCTTCGCCGCCCCCTCAGTGGGCGCCCGCCAGGGCTGGAGCAGCTCCAGCTCGAAGAGGAAGAAGTCGGATGAGCAACCCTGGGCCTGGCTGTCCCAGCACCACAGAGCGGACGCGGGGGCTGTTCCACCAGGCGCCACAACTTGGCAGGGGAGGGTGCTGGCATTTGAGACGGGGGTGTGCGGGCAGTGCGCAGCTCCGCCATGGACCGATCTGTCTTGACTGTCGCCGCAATGACCGCGGCACCAACGGCCTCGGGCAGCGCTGGCGGTGCGCGGCCTGAAGGGGGGGCGCTGCGTTCGGTCCCGGCACGGGGCGGACTCGGTGGGGTCGAGTGCGGCAGAGCCGAGGATGGGGCTACAGCGACGGCAGATCGGGGGCTGGGCCGGACACATGCCCGGCTGGGCGCGGGGCAAAGCCTTTGTTTCTCTGGCTGCATCCATCCTCCTGCCTTTCGCTTTGCGGACACAACCTCAAAAACCACCGTGGCAGTGGAAGGAACTTTCAAGAAGGGGGTCCATACTGAGTAATACTGTAGGAAAACTCTTCCCTTTGTCTAGCTAAAGACGAAATCCCTCTGGTTTGAATAGGCGAAGGGGAGGAAAAAAGGCATCAGGGTAAGCAACTAAATTCTGAATGGAATGAGGAGGAGGGTATTGCCTACATTACATAATGCGGGCATGAGGGTAGTTACGTCCAGGTAAGAGGAAGGTGAAAAAATGCATGTGGGAAATTATAATTACATAGGTAAATTCCACTAAATGACAAAGATTGTTACTGTAATAAATGGAATTGATTTTTGCTAACTAAAATTGGAAACTGTTATTCACAAGTTTATTTTTAGAAAACAAGCTGTCAGGAAAATTAATCCACAAACGCCAGAGGTTTATGTACAAAAGGAGACAGAGAGTCCTTTTTTCTTTATTCAAAATAAAAGGGAGAGGCCATGGGGCTTTCCCCTGGGGTTCTCCCAAATTTTTGGACGGGCGCAGCATCCTTTTTATCCTAATCCCGGCGCTTGTTCCCTTCTCTCTTTCCCCAAAGGGCTGAGGTACCTGTGAGGTACATACTTTCCAGAACGCCTGATAACTGCAGGTACCTTCCCCCACCCCATAATGCTTAATCCCTTCTTAATTCTTAACTTCTATGGAATTCAGAGTGTTCTTTCGTGCCTCTTTCATCTTTTAGTGGAATCCATCCTGTGATAAATGAATTATAAAAAAAAAACTTCGTAGAGATCTAAATAAATATTATTTGTAGCGATAATAATATAAATATAAAGTACAGTTGGCCCACAAGTTCTTCCAGATCTAGTCTCGAATTCCCACTCGTGAGATAACATTACTGGCCGGCGCCCATCAACGGAAAAGAATGGTCCTGGACCATGGACCATCAGGCTGACAGGGAAGGGCTCTGCACGAGATACTCAACACCGGACCTGAACAACCCGCCTTGCAGGCCAATGTTGGGTGAAGCAATAAGGCAAGGACAAAGGGAAAAAAGTCCAGCGAGCTATCCATCGCTCCAAACAGGATCCAACTTCAATCCAGATGGCCTGAACCATTTGAAATCAAGGAACACCAGAACTTCATTACCATATGAGGAGACTCTGCCCGGACGTCTATTGGATCTATTCTCAATCGCCAGGAAAATCAATTCATCACAACAATCCAAGGACCCTTGGGTGAATGGTGCCTGCACTGGAATTTGGCTCAGGACACAAAATCCTATAAATACCCCAGACAGTCTACCACTCCTTCCTGGATTTGGGAACACCTTATACCTTTGGTACTAGAACCCTGTACCACCCAGCGCTGCGCTGTTTATTTTATTGTGGTTTTTCCTCATTGTTTATTTTTTTATAAAAAATTGTTTTATAATAAATTGTTCTTTTATTCTAATCCCAAATTTGACTTTGCATTTATAAACACATCCCATTGTTTCTGTTTCTCTCCACTGATAGCTGCATCCTTATCCAGCGGACCCACAGCTTGTTTGTAAAAGACAAAACCATCATTCCTCTCCAATCAACAAGAATCTTTGTTTACAACGCAGATGACCCCTGTACTGATGTACATGTTAAATCTGTTATAAATGCATAAGGCAAATTTGGGGTTAATACAAAAAACAATTTATTATAAAACAATTTTTTATTAAAAAAAATAAACAATGAGGAAAAAACCTAATATAAAACATACAGCGCAGCGGGCTGGCGTGGACAGGGGGTCTATACCCAATGGTATAGGTGTTCCAATATCTCTTACGAAGGAGGGTAGACGGTCTGGGGTTTTTATAAGGGATTTTGTGCCTTGTAGGCCAAATTCCAGGCAGGCCACCATTTCACTAAAGGGTCCTTGATTGTTGGATGAAGTGATTTCCTGGCGTTGGAGAATAGAGTCAATTAGACGTTTCCGGACAGAGTCTCTCTCATAAAGTAAAGAAGTCTGAGTGTTCCTTGATTTCATTTTGGTTCCAGGCCATCTGGATGGGATGGTTGGATCCGCGGGTTGGAGCTGAGGATATATACGGCTGGGACTTTTTCCTTTGTCTGCCTGTTGATTTGCTTTCCCCAACGGTGGCCTCCTGCAAGGCGGGGTGTTCAGGTCACGGTTGATGAGTATCTCGTAGGAGCACTTTCCCTGTCAGCTGAGGTTTCATGTCTGTTCATTCTTTTCCGTATGATCGGGCGCCGTGCATGTCCCTGTCGATGATGTCCATGTCCTGTTTGCATCTTCGGTGGGGTTGCAGGGGGAGGGGTGCACCAGGTGCCGGTGTGGGGTCGATAGTCATTCTGGCCTGGCTCACTTTCTTTGTTTGCTTAATCATTCGTGTCCTGCTTTTTCTTTCAGGCTGATGAACGTCGCCTAGGGTACGTTACCGCCCTGATTGTGGTAGTTACGGCTGGGTTTTTTTTAGGGAATATTCTTTGGCCACACTATATTTTATATACTTTTTACCTTGTTATAAATTAGTTATATACTTATTTATTTTTTCACAGAATTTTTTTCCAAGGTTAAACTATCACAGTCCCCGCCTATAATCCATCCACATTAAAATTTCGTGTTATTTTATCATTATAGGGGGAAGGGCTATTTTTTTCCTATCACATTTATTTATCTTTCCCAGTCCGTTAACGAAATTTCACAATATTCTTGTGACACAGGTTAGGTTTATTTTGTTTTTAAGGGTACTATCCCTTCCCTCATCTTTGTAGAAGCAGAAAACTTGGTCGAATTGCAAACATACTCGGTCATCACCACTTTTATACAAATCAAGATTTTATCGGTTCATTATTAAAAAAAGCTTCTCTCATGTTTTAAATTTCTAACTTCCCTATTTACTTTTTTTCTCTCCCATCTGGTACAAATTTTTTAAGTTTGCTTTATTGTAACTAAAGGTTAACCTTATAATATGGCCAAAAAGGTGGAATGGTCTTTTTCTCCTTTCCAGACAGTTTTGTTACATTGGCTGCAGATTGGAATTGGAGGGCATTCCCCACTTCTCTCTTTATAAACCTGAAATGGGAAGCTTCAGTCTTTCTTTTCATAGGAGTTTTCTAGACTGCCCGTCCTTAAGACCTTTGCCTTTGAGTGTTAACACCAGACTCCCCCTGTTGTTCACAGAGACTTAACTGAGTTGACGTTGGATAAACAAAAAACACCCCCCCTTTGTTGTTCTGGAGGACAGTAATTTATTCGTCCGGCAATCTGTGGCAGTCTGGCAACGCTCCACCCATCTTCATAGGGGATGATCCCCCCAGAGTGAACCTCGGGGCTCATTCCCTTGGCTCAAGCACATGGCTAGATTCAGGGACTATCAGGATTCCCCAACGGTGTATCCCTCTGCCTTGCCCTGCGCCAGTATAAAAAATATACGGGGGGATTACAATCTTCCCGGCAGCAAGGATATTCTTAAGGGGACCTTTGTAGTCCTTATGGCGTACTTCATTTTGAAGGCAGGCCCACCGAGACGACTTAATTCGTGTCTGTCCTGAACGGTACTTTTACTGTCTTTTGGCACATCGATTTTCAAAAGCTTCTGCCTTGGAGTCTAGCTTCACCTCTTATCTCTTTTTGTAAAAGTAGGGAAACCACTAGGAGAGTCGAGTTCAACAACCCCCGCCCTGGTGGCAAGTATTAAGAGAGGCTAGTCAAATTACTGTTCTTTTTAGCACACTTTGTACACATCCCCTCTTGGTTTGTACCCCTCCCCAACAGTGGGTTTACCCCATATCTGGTTACAATAGGCGCAACTTAAAATGTATACAACGGAATAAAACATTCACATCAGGGTCCTGATACAACTTATCCTGGTCGTCACTGGTCATTTGTGTGACGCTGAAGTCTAATGTTTAGCTTCTCGGAGGGTGGTGACTTTCCACTTGGAGGTGTCGTATTCCTTTACTTTTTTTACTCGAGATGAGTGCGTCCAACCTCTTTCTGCGGTCCGGACTGCTGTGTCTGTGGGTCCGGAGAACCAGGAAAGGTCCTTCCCAATGGGGGTGAGGGGAAGCAACTTCCACCCGGGGCTTTGACGAGGAACTTTATCCCCAGGCTGTTTCTGGTGTATGCGAATCCCAGAGTGGCCGCTTTGGGGGATCGTCCTCGCTTTCGCAGTTCCTGTAAATTTTTGTTGATAGCAATGGAGATATGGTTGTTATTTGCACTTCTCCACTTGAGGGTGTCCTACTGGCATTCCATGTATGTTATGGCAATCACGTTCTACATTTCAAAAGGGGACAGACCCGTTTCGAATGGGGCATTGTTTCTAATATTTAGTAATGCAAGGGGGGGAGACACTTAAATCATGGACATTTTTGTCTCTATCAGAGTTTAGACAATTGGGATTTAAGTGGTCTGTTCATTCTTTCCACTTGCCCGGAAACTCTGAGGATGCCAGGGAGTGTTGTATTGCCACCTAATACCCAGAGCTTTTTCTGAATTTTGTTTTATAATTTTTGAAGTGAAATGGTTCCATTGATCCGAATCAATTATCCAGTCCAACTATCCATACCTAGGGGATTGGATTTCTTCCAATTAATATTTTGATACGGTTTGGTGCCGTAGCCCTTGCCCTGGGAAAGGCTTCTACACAGTGCGTTAGTTTGTCAATATTACTAATAAGGACATTTATATCTACGATTTTTGGTAAAACGGTGAAGTCCACCTGGATCCTTCAAATGGTCTGTATGAGAGAGGCCGCCCTCCCCAAAACGTTTGTTTGGAGTTGGATTTATTCACTTTTTGGCAAACTACACACCCCTGATACCTCTTGTTGGCAATTTCCAAAAATCCCCTTGCATCCGAAAATTTCAGGAACTGTTCAGCCAACGCCCGGGTTTCCCCAATGGGTCTGTTTGGTAGTCTTTGTAATACCTTTCCTTGCACACTCCCCTAGGGATCAGTTCCCTCCCATCAGGTAACAACATTTTCCTTGTTTCATGGGACTCCCCCTATTTTTTTGAATTCTTTCAATTCTCTTTCTCTGAAGGAGCTATGGGGATTCTGGTTGATTCCTCCGGAGTCAACTCGGGGAATACTTACGGTAAGCAGAGCTGCTCGATTTGCCTCATTATCGGCTAGGTTGTTACCTCGGGTTTGAAACTGCAAACCCTGTCTGGTGTTCCTTTTACATGGACAACTGTAATTTTCTCTCGGCTCCCGGACTGCCTCTAGAATCTGTCGGATTATTTCCCCATGAATTAGGTCTTTTCCTTTGGTATTTATTCAGACCCCTCTCTTCCTAATTTTTTCCGAAAGTGTGTACCACACCGAAAGCATACCCGTGAATCTGTGTATATGTCCCTCTCTTTCCTTTAACTCCGGAGGGCTCTTAGGAGAGCACAGAGCTCGCAAGGCTTGTGCAGACCAACTTCCTTTCAAAGGACCAGATTCTACACTTCCACAGATGCACCATTTATTATCGCATATCCCGATTTTCTTTTCTCCCTCAATAATTTTCGAGGTTCCATCTACAAACCACTTCTTACCCCCTTCATAAACTCCTGATCCTTAAGTCCGGTATTATTCTGGTCTGCATGCGCACAGATCTCTGACACAAGTTGATGCACTATACTTCTCTATAGGTTCACCGAATAAAAATGAGCGGAATTTTGTGCAGAAGTAGTTTTCAATTCTAAAACCGGGTGAGCTGATTAAGATGGCTTTCATATTTCAGGAGCTGGAATCAGTCGCATTATAGCTTTTTGTTGCAATATGTATTCTAACATCGTGGAGGCAGTGTAAACTACCTGGGGAGCCCCAAAAGTTATTTTCTTCGCTTCCTCACCACTAACAGGGCACTGCAACAATTTGCTTGTAAAACACGTAGGTCCAACCCCGACTGGACTGGATCATAAGTTCTTGAAAGAAAAACCCTATAGGCTTCTTTTTGTCTGCCCATTCCTGAGTCAGGAATCCCTGTTGGCTGTTTGTCCACTCACATCCACAAACAACTGGAATTCTTTATTTCGTATCTGGTAGGTTAGTAACGGGGCTGTCATAGAACAGTTTTTAATTTCTGAAAATTAGATCATCCTGTTCAGTCCACTTCAGCCTGTCAGTGTTTATTCATTTCATATAACAAACTTTTACCTTTTCACTGAAACCACTCAATTCCACTGCCTGCACGATACCATGAGCACTTGATTTGTCTATTTGCGTTTTTGTTTTTGGTGCAGGCAATGCAAAGGATGCCTGCTACCCTCTCCGGGTCCAATTTTTTTTTTCCCTTGAGATATTCCACTGTCCGAGATATTTTATTTCAGGCTCTGTGAATTAGCAGCTTGGATTTTGTACTTCAACCTTTCACTTCCTAGAAAGTTTAACAAGGCAATAGTGCTTTTCCTCACGCTTCTTCAGTCGGTCCAGCTATATAGCAAAGTCATCTACTTATTGCAAAAGCTTTGTTCTGTCTTCAAGAGCAAATTGGGTTAAACCATTTGTTCGAAGCTGTCCGAAAGGTTCGGAGACTCACAAACCCACTGGAGGTAGGGACTGTTCCACCTAGCTGTTGCTTTAAGGTTTGTATCTGGGTCCTCTCACTGAAATGCAAATAAGCTCTTATCCTTTTCGTCCAGAGGGCAAGTCTAAAAGCATCTTTCAAATCAATCACACTTTAACCACACATCTTCTGGTGAGAGTTATTTAGTAAAGTATAGGGGTTGGCCACCACCGGAATATAGTCGGGTCCTAGCGTTTACGCTAGTAGGTCCTGGTCCAAGCGGATGCTGCCAACCAGTCGTCTTACAAGCCAGGAATGGGGGTGTTGTGCTTGGAGAAATGCAAGGCTCTAATAGTACCCCCTTTTTAGGAGGTCATCAATTATTTGTTTCAACCCCCTTCTCCCTTCCACTCGGGATGGGATATTGTTTAACCCTTTTGGGGTCTTTCAGAGCTTCTCGATTTCTATTTTGATAGGTTTGATATCTAGCTTTCTACCTCTCTCTTTGAATGCCATACTTTCAGGGTTTATTTTCTTATCATCTTTAGAGTTCAACTTAAATATTTTCACACTAATTTAGAATTTTTTTTAATCCATGATATTAATTCTGAAAGCGGACCAATTCATGTCCCTTCCCAACTAATTGTTACTCTGCTTATTCCACAATAGTAAATTCCCTACGCAAAATTTTATTTTCAGATTTTATTTCCACATCTTTTATTATAGGTACTTCAAAGGGGTCGCCCTTTGCACCGATTACAAAAACTTTTTCTCTGCTATCCACACAATCCGTATGGCAATTTCTGCAGGGTTACTTCTACTTTCTGCAACAGTATCCAAAGAAAATTAACTCATGTCGTTGGGGGACTCACTTTTAAATTTTTATCAAAGGGCTCCTCTGGTATGTTCTGGTCCCCAAATTAATAGAGCCCTGACCCCCCTAAGTCTTCCTGAAAAATTTTCTCATCTTTTATTTTTTGTTTACAATTCCGCTGAACGTGTCCTACTTGTTTAACAGTAGTAGCATTCAGGGGCTTCTCCGTGGGGGCCGGGGCTGCACCGGTGAGAACATCGACCTTTCCCGGGTAGTGTTTTAAACTTACCTGCATCTGTTCTTGTTTCCCCGCCCCCCCCCCCCCCCCAGGTCCTCTTTTACCGATGTTACATATAATTTTAGCTTGCAAGTTCTGCTTCTCATCCTCTCTCCTCATGTATACTTTTTGAGCTTTCCTTTAGGTAGCATCCTGGAGGCTTTTATCTTGCCACCCTCGATTCTTTTCTAATTTTCTCCTAATATCTTCCAAGATTTAGCAACGAATTGTGTTTTTAACAGAACCTCCCCCACAGGAGAGTTCGGGTCAGTCCCAGAGTAATTCTGAAAATTCGCCGTAATCTCTCGATCCATATTGGGTGGTTCCTCTTTTCACTTGACATTCTCTAAAAACTTTGCTAATATTCTGGCCCCCTAGGGACCGCTTCTCTTATACATTGTACAATCATGCTCCTTTAATCCATCATGTTCGTTGCCTTCCTCCGTCTGGTGCATTCCAGTCGGGCTTCCGCTAGGCAATTTCTGGTTACCTGGCATCCCTGTGGATTGCGTCTGTCCAGTCTCTGATCCCGGCTTGTTTAATCATCTCCCTTTCCCTCCTGATTAAACAATTATCTCAGGGATGCCATTAGATCGTCCAAAGGTATAAATACTACTCCCTAAAAATTCATCTAACCTCTCAGCCACCCCATGAGGGGTCTTTCCAAACAACTCGCCCCATTTCTTTTTTAAATGCCCTTACATCTCCAAGTTAAAGGGGTACATTCACATACCGATCACTCCACGGGGACGTCGGTGACTTCCCTATGAGGGAACAACCAGTGCCCCCTCTTCACTCTCTCCCCATTCATTATCCGTCATTCTCGGCTCTCAAACGGGTTCTACTTGCGGGAGGGGGATTTGGTGATTGTGGGTTGCCTCCTGTTCATTCAATTGTGGGAATTTTGCCGCCACCCGGCGAAGGGAGGAATACACTCCGTTGTATGGGAGGGTCCCGGTGGTGGCGTGGACCGGCAGGGTGGATAGGGTGATTCCCCAGCCTTGTGCAGGAAAAACCTCCGAGGAGGTTGCTGTGGTTACAGGTGTTTAACAGGCGGGGAAAGGGGAAAGGGCTGACGGCATCGCTGCTGGCCCGAGTCTCCCGCTGAGACCACGTATCTCAGTGGGTTGGTCTCGGGGGCCCTAAGGGTGCTGAAGGCACCACTGTCTGCAGAGGAAGTCCCGCTTGGTCCATGATATGGGGGTGGTAAGTGTAGGATCGAGGGGGTTCCCAGGACTCAGCTCTCGACTCACGTTTTTCTTTTTGTTTTTTATTGGAAATAGCCCTACTATGACATTTAACCAGAAGCTTAGCATATTCCCTCTCCTCAGGATTGAGGGGACCTTGTTCTCCCATAGGAGAATAATTATTACACGTCCATTTTTCAAATGTGCCTAACCAGGCCTAGTGAGCGTGACTTCTCAACTCCTGTCCTTCCCCAAACCTCCATACAATAATGTATTAATTTCTCCTTTGGTTTCCCCTTTCTCTGGGGGAAAATCTTTCCCAGTGTTTTAGCATCCACCCCAAGGGAATTTTCCAGTGGGATGTCTGGTGATTCCTCCCCCTGATCGGCAGGAATCTTTCCCTGTGCTTCTTCCTTGAAGCTTACTCTTTTTCTGCCCATACTTCGCAATATATATATTTCTCTACCTTTCTTCGACTTCTCCGGGAGTCGGATATTGTTTCTTGCGTTGTGTACTTACTCTAGGATCATAATTGCCGATACTCACCTTTCAGCGAGCTGAGCTGAGGTCTATGGTAAATCGGTTACTTTTTGATCCTTTTCCTGGACCTCTACCTGGGTCGTTTACTAAAGAGGGTTTACAAATTCTAGAGCTCGACAAGACGTTTCCTTCCCCCTTTTAGTTCCTTGCGATCAGTTCCCGAGACACCCTTTGGCCTCAGGATTTTACGAGTGTGTGTTCAAGAGGAAAAAAAAAATTTCACTCTGTATCGCTTCCTTCGCGGCCAGCCAATTCCTCGCGGGAGATGGAAACGCGGCCTTGAAGTCCGCACTAGCTCGTGATCAGATCTCCACGTCTCACACACCTCGGGCCCGATCGCCCACTCATCCAGCAGTACTTACAGCTATTTTCCTGCGTGGGTGTCTTTGTGCACACTAGACGTTTTACGAGCAAAGGAAAGCCGCGGCTTCCCGAAGGCTCCGTGCCTTCCCGAGCTCTCCGATCCGGATCCTTTTCCTTTTATTGTGGTTTTTTATTATCAGCTAAATTTGGTTCGGATATCGGATGAACTTCGGGGGCTCTCAACTCACCAGGCCGCCAAAATCAGCGGGCGTACCGTATGGGCAGCGAGATTCCCCGCAAGTTCTCCGAATCCGAGTCACGGCACCAATCTGTTATAAATGCAAAGGCAAATTTGGGTTAAATAAAAAAAACAATTTATTATAAAACAATTTTTTTAAAAAAAATAAACATTGAGGAAAAACCACAATTTAAAACTAAAAACAGCGCAGCGCTGGGTGGAACAGGGGTCTATACCCAAAGATATAGGTGTTCCCAAATCTACGTAGAGGGTAGGACTGTCTGGGGGTTTCTTATAGGGATTTTGAGCCTTGATGGCCAAATTCCAGGCAGGCACCATTCTCCAAGGGTCCTTGATTGTTGGATGATTTGATTTCCTGGCTGTTGGAGAATAAGAGTAATATAGACGTCCGGACAGAGTCTCTCATTATGTAAAGAAGTTCTGGGTGTTCCGTGATTTCATTTTGGTTCAGGCCATCTGGATGGGATGGTTGGATCCGGGTTGGAGCTGATGGATATCTCGCTGGGCTTTTTTCCCTTTGTCTGCCTGATTGCTTCCCCAACGGTGGCCTGCAGGCGGGGGTGTTCAGGTCCACGGTGATGAGTATCTCGTCGGAGCTTTCCATGTCAGGCCTGCATGGTTCATGCCCTGTTCTTTCTTTTCCGTTGATGGGCGCCGTGCCTGTCCCTGTCAGCCTGATGGTCCATGTCCTGTTTGCAATCTTCAGTCGGGGTTTGCAGGAAGGGGTGCCCAGGTGCGGTGTGGGGTCCGTTAGTCATCTCGGCCTGGCTCATTTCTTTGTTTAGCTTTAATCATTTCGTGTCCGCTTTTTCTTTCAGGCTGGATGAACGTCGCACTTTTGGGGGTCGATACCGCCTGTATGGGGTAGTTTCGGCTGGGTTTGGGGAAATTCTTTGGCCTCATATATTTTATATACTTTTTCCATTGTTATAAATCTTAGTTATTATACTTATTTATTTTTTCACGTATTTAATCCAAGGTTTCATTTATCACAAAATGAAGTACAGGATGTTAGTTTGGAAGATATAGATGCATTGTCCCAAGATGAAAATGGCCTTGAGATGGACAAAATTAGGAAAATGACTTTAGGCATTGGGCTAAAAATCAGTAAAATATCAGACTAATGGTAGACTTAATAAACAACGCTTAGTATGCACGCCACAACCTGAAAGGATATCAAGGGACAAAGAGGGAGAGGGGATGCCTTCACCCATATGACCTCCAAATAGGAAAGACTGAAGGACCCCCTAACAACAAGTGGAGCATGTGCCGTGAAGAATTGTGACGTAAAATCAGAAAAATCAGTAATAGGAGGAAACTTATGGCAAACATTAATGATATATGTATAGCATACAGTATACAAGTTTAGCTGAAGTGCTTTTGTTTGTTGAAGGGCAGGGTGGGAAGCTCCGTACCCCTGTCAGTTATGTATGTGAGGTGGGTAACAAGCCCTCACATACCCCGGGTTATTTTTTGCTTTTGATTTAATCCATTACTTAATTACTGGATAATTTATATATATTTTTAAATTATAATTTTTTTACTAAATGTATTCTTTTAC